>NW_027488631.1:0-300000 GCF_050948215.1 Halictus rubicundus
ATGAAATCTAGCAATTTTAAATTGAATTAACATCTTTTGAAGTTTTTCGGATAGGCTCCCTATAATAATATAAGGGGTCCCAAAAGTCTAGAGCAGGAGTAAATAACTGGTTTTAATATAACAAACGGGTATATTTTATCTGCAAATCAAAAACAAAGTAACGAAGGGATAATAAATGTACTGATGCAGTTTTCCCATAAGAGCAATAGTTTAAGAGTCGTGGGCTAATCAAAGTCCACACAGTTTGTAGAAAAAGTTAAAAATTTTTCGCTAAAAACGATCAATGAAGGATCTAGAGTAAAAACAAGGATAATTAATGACGAAAAGCACTCTTGAAAATTTTCGATCAGACAAACGGTTCTTTAAATATAACAAATTGTACCAAAATGCGGACAACTCGAACGATATGTGATCAAGATAGCACTTAATAGCCTCGGTAGCCTGCGCTCATAGTAAAAGGGCATACGAGGAATAAATAGAGGAATAATTTATCAAAAACGGCTAAGTAGCAAAGACAGATAGTATTATAATAACGGTCGCCAAAATAATTTCAGGGAAGGCTTCCAGAGAATAATACAAGGTAGACTAAAGTATAGTTTAGACAAAAAAAAAAAAAAAAAATTAAAATTAAATAATAATAATATACTTAAGATAACTAAGGGATATAGTAACATAATATTCATAATAGAAAAGACAATAGAGTAACAAAAATATTTAAATAGCTTACTAATAGAAAGAAGAATAGGTTACAAGTTAGGACAGATGAGAAGCTAACACAAAAAAAAACCTAAATGCAGAGAAAGACAAGTAAAACCGGGTAAATTAGTGAGCTAGAATCAATTAAAGACTGGAAACACGCTGTGTGATTTTTTAAAAAGGAATATCCGATAAACATTCGACAAGATCAAAAAATTTTTTATATTAAAAGAACGCGGCTCGATCGTGCTGAAATAGCGACTATAGGAGAAAATCTCGACGTTAGGCTTCACAAGAAAACGGGCGATTAGAAATAGAACTATATTGTAATAACCGAACAGTTCAAACTCTGCCGTTAAGCATACCGGTTAATTTGATTTTCATAAAAGAAACAAGACATGGTATACTTTGGCAAGAATATTGCTAGCAAGGGTAGAAGAAGAAAAACTAGGGCATGACAACGGTCTCGTACACGAACAACCAGTACAGTCGAAAAACCAAAATTTTTGAAAACAATATAGGAGGCAGTCAAGGCCGTTTCAAAATAGAACAACAAGTATATATAGAAAAAACACGCGGAGTGTCAAGCGGGAGGGGATAGCTACAGGTCACGCGAGCCCCAACGGATAAAATCCAAATCAGAGCAAAGTGAACCGCCACGGTAATCGGAGCTTAACAGCAGATTTTTGAGTCTATAGCCGCGAAAGAATCAAAGAAGTTAAACTCGAAGTGAGTTTCAAGCATTAATTAAAAGAAGAATTACAAATAAGATAATTAATTCGCGCGATTTCGAGGAAAATAAGAGCAAATCTCCCCCGGGGGACTTGTTCCGAATCTCCGGGTTCAAATCACGTGAATTCGGTTATTAAACTGAACAAAGTGGATCGAGACACAGTGTAAAGTAAATTAAAATTAATTAATTAATTAATTAAGGTACTTACTTGTTATCGGGAATTCGTACGGTACGGTTTTTTCCTCGTGGAAAACCCACTCGGTCGCACGAATCGATGAAATACCACGGTCCGGAACATCTAGAAAAAAAAAAGAGAGAAAATAATAAATTAGTTACTAATTAATAAAACAAGACGGGCTTGTGCGTGCGGAGATTATTGTGCGTGCGGAGATTACTCGACACGAAAACCCCTTCCTTCCAGTAAATCGAGGAACGGAGAGTGCCGGTGAAAAACCTGTAAAAAGAAAAAATTATTAGTATAATTAAAATTAATGGTCGGAGTGATGGACACGTTGAGAACAGAAGTGCATTAACTGAAAGTGAGAAAAAAGGACTTAAAGTGAGGAATTTAGGGAAAAAATTTCGAAATAGAGAAGTACCTCCAGATAAACCGATACGCACGGACCAGGAAGAGGGACCACACCGCGAGGGGTCGGTCGTATCTCATAAAAATAAGGTAGGACAAAGGGTTTAGTGCCTAAAAATAGGAAAGAGTAGAGAAAAGTAGGAAAAGAGATCATTTGACCTTGAACACAAGAGAGAACTAGCGGTTTTTATATAACTAACCCACATCTATTAGTGCAGCTACGGATAGGGATAGACATAAGAAGCAATCGCCCTATAGGAAGTTTTCTCGTAAAACCTATCCCTGTAGGTGTTAGGGTCGTTATCTCGAGAACGGGGGGCCGGAGGCGAAAATCGTGTACCTCCGAAGCACGGCTTCGGAGACCAGTCGCCAACCCCGAGATACCCCCCCCCCCAAGAGGATAGCCTACCCAGAAAATTTTTTCAGTCGAAAAATTTCTGGGACACCCGGTATATAAGAAAAACTTAGACTTTATCCGATCTAGGCGTGCGACGGCTCGTTGTAAAGCTCTAGCCGAGCCCTAACCGACTACCGGGTCAGCTTTTTGAAAATCTCAAAATTCGAGGTAATTTTTCCCACAGCTCGGAAAGGAGGGGGCAAAATCGAAAAAGTTTTTCAGGGGGGAGAATGCTTCTCCAATCTGACCCCGAAAGACTCGCCACCCTCCGAAATAGGCGTATACCGAATTTCGGCCCGATAGGTCAATTTTCGTACGGAACCATAATCGCGAAAACACCTAAGAAAACGCCGGGTACGATAAAACCGTGTGGGGGCTCTTTGGAAAGCCAGAGAGCAGGGCTGGCATTCCGCCAAAGCAGATTTTGTATATCGTGTAAAATAAAAGAAGTAACATACAGTTAAGAATAAAAAATTAGAGTAAGAGAAGGTATCGACACCTTGACACGTTTAGACCACGCGCAGGCGTTTTAATGATAGGTTAAATTAGGCTAAGAGCGAAAAAACCAAAAATAAATAAAAAATAAGGTAGCGTTTAAGACTAGAAAATAAGAACATTTATAGAAATATACATATATACATAGAGGCTAGAAAATTATTTACAGTAGCGAATAAGATACGTTAGAAGTTAAATAAGAAGTTAGTTTATTTTAGTGTTTTTGAATTTGAATTTGAATTTATTGCATTTCGTATACTATACTATACTATATTATATGTACTACTAAGCACTATTATACTGTATTAGATTTACAAACAATTTTGAATAAGCGAAATAGTTTTAACTACCACAGACATTGTAATTTTTAGGTGATTTTGTAATTTTAGAAAATGAAATAGAGACAAATACCCGTTTAAAAAAAAAAGGATAGGATAGAGGATAGGATAGGATAGAGGATAGGATAGGATTGAAGATAGGATAGGATAAAGGATGGGATGGGATAGAGGATAGGATAGGAGAGAGGATAGGATAGAATAGAGGATAGGACATAGGATTGGATAGGATAGACGATAGGATAGGATAGAGGATAGAATAGGAAAGAGGATATGATCGGATGGAGGATAGGATAGGATAGAGGATAGGATAGGATAGAGGATAGGATAGGATAGAGGATAGGATAGGATAGGATAGAGGATAGGATAGGATAGAGGATATGATAGGATAGAGGATATGATAGGATAGAGGATAGGATAGGATAGAGGATAGGATAGGGGATTGGATAGGATAGAGGATAGGATAGGATAGAGGATAGGATAGGATAGAGGATAGGATAGGATTGAGGATAGGATAGGATAGAGGATAGGATAGGATAGAGGATAGGATAGGATAGAGGATAGGATATTATAGAGGATAGGATAGGATAGCGGATAGGATAGGATAGAGGATAGGATAGGATTGAGGATAGGATAGGATAGCTGATAGGATAGGATAGAGGATAGGATAGGATAGAGGATAGGATAGATAGAGGATAGGATAGGATAGAGGATATGATAGGATAGAGGATAGGATAGGATAGAGGATAGGATAGGATAGAGGATAGGATAGGATAGAGGATAGGATAGGATAGAGGATAGGATAGGATAGAGGATAGGATAGGATAGAGGATAGGATAGGATAGAGGATAGGATATAGGATTGTGTAGGGTAGAGGATCGGATAGGATAGAGGATTGGATAGGATAGAGGATAGGATAGTGGATTGGATAGAGGATTGGATAGTATAAAGGATAGGAGAGGATAGATGATAGGATAGGATTGAGGATAGGATAGAGTATAGAATAGGATAGAGGATAGGATCGGATGGGTGATAGGATAGGATGGAGGATACGATAGGATAGAGAATAGGATAGGATAATGGATAGGATAGGTGATTGGATAGGATAGAGGATAAGATTGGATAGAGTATAGGATATAATAGAGGATAGGATAGGACAGAGGATAGGATAGGATAGAGGATAGGATAGGATAGAGGATAGGATAGGATAGAGGATAGGATAGGATTGAAGATAGGATAGGATAAAGGATGGGATGGGATAGAGGATAGGATAGGAGAGAGGATAGGATAGAATAGAGGATAGGACATAGGATTGGATAGGATAGACGATAGGATAGGATAGAGGATAGAATAGGAAAGAGGATATGATCGGATGGAGGATAGGATAGGATAGAGGATAGGATAGGATAGAGTATAGGATAGGATAGAGGATAGGATAGGATAGAGGATAGGATAGGATAGGATAGAGGATAGGATAGGATAGAGGATAGGATAGGATAGAGGATATGATAGGATAGAGGATAGGATAGGATAGAGGATAGGATATTATAGAGGATAGGATAGGATAGAGGATCGGATAGGATAGAGGATTGGATAGGGGATAGGATAGGATAGAAGATAGGATAGGATAGAGGATACGATAGGATAGAGGATAGGATAGGGGATTGGATAGTATAAAGGATAGGAGAGGATAGAGGATAGGATAGGATTGAGGATATGATAGGATAGCGGATAGGATAGGATAGAGGATAGGATAGGATTGAGGATAGGATGGGATAGCTGATAGGATAGGATAGAGGATAGGATAGGATAGAGGATAGGATAGATAGAGGATAGGATAGGATAGAGGATATGATAGGATAGAGGATAGGATAGGATAGAGGATAGGATAGGATAGAGGATAGGATAGGATAGAGGATAGGATAGGGGATTGGATAGGATAGAGGATAGGATAGGATAGAGGATAGGATAGGATTGAGGATAGGATAGGATAGAGGATAGGATAGGATAGAGGATAGGATAGGATAGAGGATAGGACATATGATTGGATAGGATAGACGATAGGATAGGATAGAGGATAGAATAGGATAGAGGATAGAATAGGAAAGAGGATAGGATAGAGGATAGGATAGAGGATTGGATAGGATAGAGGATAGGATAGAGGATTGGATAGGATAGAGGATATTATAGGAAAGAGGATATGATATGCTAGAGGATACGATATTATAGAGGATAGGATAGGATAGAGGATATTTAAGGAAAGAGGATATGATATGCTACAGGATACGATATTATAGAGGATAGGATAGGATAGAGGATCGGATAGGATAGAGGATAGGAAAGGATAGAGCATAGGATAGGATAGAGGATAGGATAGAGAATAGGATAGGATAGAGGATCGGATAGGATAGGATAGCGGATAGGAGACTATAGAGGATAGGATAGAGGACAGGAGACGATAGAGGATAGGATAGGAGAGAGGATAGGATAGGATAGATAATAGGATAGGATAGAGGATAGGATAGGATAGAGGATAGGATAGGATAGAGGATAGGATAGATAGAGGATAGGATAGGATAGAGGATATGATAGGATAGAGGATAGGATAGGATAGAGGATAGAGGATAGGATAGGATAGAGGATAGGATAGGATAGAGGATAGGATAGGATAGAGGATAGGATAGGATAGAGGATAGGATAGGATAGAGGATAGGATAGGATAGAGGATAGGATAGGGGATTGGATAGGATAGAGGATAGGATAGGATAGAGGATTGGATAGGATAGAGGATATTATAGGAAAGAGGATATGATATGCCAGAGGATACGATATTATAGAGGATAGGATAGGATAGAGGATCGGATAGGATAGGGGATTGGATAGGATAGGGGATAGGATAGGATAGCTGATAGGATAGGATAGAGGATAGGATAGGATAGAGGATAGGATAGATAGAGGATAGGATAGGATAGAGGATAGGATAGGATAGAGGATCGGATATGATAGAGGATAGGATAGGATAGAGGATAGGATAGGATAGAGGATTGGAAAGGATAGAGGATAGGATAGGATAGAGGATAGGATAGAGAATAGGATATGATAGAGGATCGGATAGGATAGGATAGCGGATGGGAGACTATAGAGGATAGGATAGAGGACAGGAGACGACAGAGGATAGGATAGGAGAGAGGATAGGATAGGATAGATAATAGGATAGGATAGAGGATAGGATAGGATAGAGGATAGGATAGGATAGAGGATAGGATAGGATAGAGGATAGGATGGGATAGAGGATAGGATAGGATAGAGGATAGGATAGGATAGAGGATAGGATAGGATAGAGGATAGGATAGGATAGAGGATAGGATAGGATAGAGGATAGGATAGGATAGAGGATAGGATAGGATAGAGGATAGGATATAGGATTGGGTTGGGTAGAGGATCGGATAGGATAGAGGATTGGATAGGATAGATGATAGGATAGGATAGCTTATAGGATAGGATAGAGTATAGAATAGGATAGAGGATAGGATCGGATGGGTGATAGGATAGGATAGAGGATACGATAGGATACAGGATAGGATAGGATTGAAGATAGGATAGGATAAAGGATGGGATGGGATAGAGGATAGGATAGGAGAGAGGATAGGATAGAATAGAGGATAGGACATAGGATTGGATAGGATAGACGATAGGATAGGATAGAGGATAGAATAGGAAAGAGGATATGATCGGATGGAGGATAGGATAGGATAGAGGATAGGATAGGATAGAGGATAGGATAGGATAGAGGATAGGATAGGATAGGATAGAGGATAGGATAGGATAGAGGATAGGATAGGATAGAGGATATGATAGGATAGAGGATAGGATAGGATAGAGGATAGGATATTATAGAGGATAGGATAGGATAGAGGATCGGATAGGATAGAGGATTGGATAGGGGATAGGATAGGATAGAAGATAGGATAGGATAGAGGATAGGATAGGATAGAGGATAGGATAGGGGATTGGATAGTATAAAGGATAGGAGAGGATAGAGGATAGGATAGGATTGAGGATATGATAGGATAGCGGATAGGATAGGATAGAGGATAGGATAGGATTGAGGATAGGATGGGATAGCTGATAGGATAGGATAGAGGATAGGATAGGATAGAGGATAATATAGATAGAGGATAGGATAGGATAGAGGATATGATAGGATAGAGGATAGGATAGGATAGAGGATAGGATAGGATAGAGGATAGGATAGGGGATTGGATAGGATAGAGGATAGGATAGGATAGAGGATAGGATAGGATTGAGGATAGGATAGGATAGAGGATAGGATAGGATAGAGGATAGGATAGGATAGAGGATAGGACATATGATTGGATAGGATAGACGATAGGATAGGATAGAGGATAGAATAGGATAGAGGATAGAATAGGAAAGAGGATAGGATAGAGGATAGGATAGAGGATTGGATAGGATAGAGGATATTATAGGAAAGAGGATATGATATGCTAGAGGATACGATATTATAGAGGATAGGATAGGATAGAGGATATTTAAGGAAAGAGGATATGATATGCTAGAGGATACGATATTATAGAGGATAGGATAGGATAGAGGATCGGATAGGATAGAGGATAGGAAAGGATAGAGCATAGGATAGGATAGAGGATAGGATAGAGAATAGGATAGGATAGAGGATCGGATAGGATAGGATAGCGGATAGGAGACTATAGAGGATAGGATAGAGGACAGGAGACGATAGAGGATAGGATAGGAGAGAGGATAGGATAGGATAGATAATAGGATAGGATAGAGGATAGGATAGGATAGAGGATAGGATAGGATAGAGGATAGGATAGATAGAGGATAGGATAGGATAGAGGATGTGATAGGATAGAGGATAGGATAGGATAGAGGATAGGATAGGATAGAGGATAGGATAGGATAGAGGATAGGATAGGATAGAGGATAGGATAGGATAGAGGATAGGATAGGATAGAGGATAGGATAGGATAGAGGATAGGATAGGGGATTGGATAGGATAGAGGATAGGATAGGATAGAGGATTGGATAGGATAGAGGATATTATAGGAAAGAGGATATGATAAGCTAGAGGATACGATATTATAGAGGATAGGATAGGATAGAGGATCGGATAGGATAGGGGATTGGATAGGATAGGGGATAGGATAGGATAGAGGATAGGAGACGATGGAGGATAGGATAGGATAGAGGATAGGATAGGATAGAGGATAGGATAGGATAGAGGATAGGATAGGATAGAGGATTGGATAGGATAGACGATAGGATAGGATAGAGGATAGGACATATGATTGGATAGGATAGACGATAGGATAGGATAGAGGATAGAATAGGATAGAGGATAGGATAGAGGATAGGATAGAGGATAGGATAGTGGATAGGATAGAGGATAGGATAGGATAGAGGATAGGATGGGATAGAGGATAGGATAGGATAGAGGATAGGATAGGATAGAGGATAGGTTAGGATAGAGGATAGGATAGGATAGAGGATAGGATAGGATAGAGGAAAGGATAGGATAGAGGATAGGATAGGATAGAGGATAGGATATAGGATTGGGTAGGGTAGAGGATCGGATAGGATAGAGGATTGGATAGGATAGATGATAGGATAGGATAGCTTATAGGATAGGATAGAGTATAGAATAGGATAGAGGATAGGATCGGATGGGTGATAGGATAGGATAGAGGATACGATAGGATAGAGGATAGGATAGGATTGAAGATAGGATAGGATAAAGGATGGGATGGGATAGAGGATAGGATAGGAGAGAGGATAGGATAGAATAGAGGATAGAATAGGAAAGAGGATATGATCGGATGGAGGATAGGATAGGATAGAGGATAGGATAGGATAGAGGATAGGATAGGATAGAGGATAGGATAGGATAGGATAGAGGATAGGATAGGATAGTGGATAGGATAGGATAGAGGATATGATAGGATAGAGGATAGGATAGGATAGAGGATAGGATATTATAGAGGATAGGATAGGATAGAGGATCGGATAGGATAGAGGATTGGATAGGGGATAGGATAGGATAGAAGATAGGATAGGATAGAGGATAGGATAGGATAGAGGATAGGATAGGGGATTGGATAGTATAAAGGATAGGAGAGGATAGAGGATAGGATAGGATTGAGGATATGATAGGATAGCGGATAGGATAGGATAGAGGATAGGATAGGATTGAGGATAGGATGGGATAGCTGATAGGATAGGATAGAGGATAGGATAGGATAGAGGATAGGATAGATAGAGGATAGGATAGGATAGAGGATATGATAGGATAGAGGATAGGATAGGATAGAGGATAGGATAGGATAGAGGATAGGATAGGGGATTGGATAGGATAGAGGATAGGATAGGATAGAGGATAGGATAGGATTGAGGATAGGATAGGATAGAGGATAGGATAGGATAGAGGATAGGATAGGATAGAGGATAGGACATATGATTGGATAGGATAGACGATAGGATAGGATAGAGGATAGAATAGGATAGAGGATAGAATAGGAAAGAGGATAGGATAGAGGATAGGATAGAGGATTGGATAGGATAGAGGATATTATAGGAAAGAGGATATGATATGCTAGAGGATACGATATTATAGAGGATAGGATAGGATAGAGGATCGGATAGGATAGAGGATAGGAAAGGATAGAGCATAGGATAGGATAGAGGATAGGATAGAGAATAGGATAGGATAGAGGATCGGATAGGATAGGATAGCGGATAGGAGACTATAGAGGATAGGATAGAGGACAGGAGACGATAGAGGATAGGATAGGAGAGAGGATAGGATAGGATAGATAATAGGATAGGATAGAGGATAGGATAGGATAGAGGATAGGATAGGATAGAGGATAGGATAGATAGAGGATAGGA
Organism: Halictus rubicundus; assembly: GCF_050948215.1. Classification (NCBI taxonomy): domain Eukaryota; kingdom Metazoa; phylum Arthropoda; class Insecta; order Hymenoptera; family Halictidae; genus Halictus; species Halictus rubicundus. The sequence continues at coordinate 10,173 of NW_027488631.1, forward strand.
TAGGATAGAGGATGTGATAGGATAGAGGATAGGATAGGATAGAGGATAGGATAGGATAGAGGATAGGATAGGATAGAGGATAGGATAGGATAGAGGATAGGATAGGATAGAGGATAGGATAGGATAGAGGATAGGATAGGATAGAGGATAGGATAGGGGATTGGATAGGATAGAGGATAGGATAGGATAGAGGATTGGATAGGATAGAGGATATTATAGGAAAGAGGATATGATATGCTAGAGGATACGATATTATAGAGGATAGGATAGGATAGAGGATCGGATAGGATAGGGGATTGGATAGGACAGGGGATAGGATAGGATAGAGGATAGGAGACGATGGAGGATAGGATAGGATAGAGGATAGGATAGGATAGAGGATAGGATAGGATAGAGGATAGGATAGGATAGAGGATTGGATAGGATAGACGGTAGGATAGGATAGAGGATAGGACATATGATTGGATAGGATAGACGATAGGATAGGATAGAGGATAGAATAGGATAGAGGATAGGATAGAGGATAGGATAGTGGATAGGATAGACGATAGGATAGGATAGAGTATCGGATAGGATCGAGGATAGGATAGGATAGAGGATATTTAAGGAAAGAGGATATGATATGCTAGAGGATACGATATTATAGAGGATAGGATAGGATAGAGGATCGGATAGGATAGAGGATAGGAAAGGATAGAGCATAGGATAGGATAGAGGATAGGATAGAGAATAGGATAGGATAGAGGATCGGATAGGATAGGATAGCGGATAGGATAGGATAGAGTATAGAATAGGATAGAGTATAGGATCGGATGGGTGATAGGATAGGATAGAGGATAGGATAGGATAGAGGATCGGATATGATAGAGGATAGGATAGGATAGAGGATAGGATAGGATAGAGGATTGGAAAGGATAGAGGATAGGATAGGATAGAGGATAGGATAGAGAATAGGATATGATAGAGGATCGGATAGGATAGGATAGCGGATGGGAGACTATAGAGGATAGGATAGAGGACAGGAGACGACAGAGGATAGGATAGGAGAGAGGATAGGATAGGATAGATAATAGGATAGGATAGAGGATAGGATAGGATAGAGGATAGGATAGGATAGAGGATAGGATAGGATAGAGGATAGGATGGGATAGAGGATAGGATAGGATAGAGGATAGGATAGGATAGAGGATAGGATAGGATAGAGGATAGGATAGGATAGAGTATAGAATAGGATAGAGGATAGGATCGGATGGGTGATAGGATAGGATAGAGGATACGATAGGATAGAGAATAGGATAGGATAGAGGATAGGATAGGTGATTGGATAGGATAGAGGATAGGATTGGATAGAGTATAGGATATAGGATTGGGTAGGGTAGAGGATCGGATAGGATAGAGGATTGGATAGGATTGAGGATAGGATAGAGGATAGGATAGAGGATCGGATAGGATAGAGGATTGGATAGGGGATAGGATAGGATAGAAGATAGGATAGGATAGAGGATAGGATAGGATAGAGGATAGGATAGGGGATTGGATAGTATAAAGGATAGGAGAGGATAGAGGATAGGATAGGATTGAGGATATGATAGGATAGCGGATAGGATAGGATAGAGGATAGGATAGGATTGAGGATAGGATGGGATAGCTGATAGGATAGGATAGAGGATAGGATAGGATAGAGGATAGGATAGATAGAGGATAGGATAGGATAGAGGATATGATAGGATAGAGGATAGGATAGGATAGAGGATAGGATAGGATAGAGGATAGGATAGGGGATTGGATAGGATAGAGGATAGGATAGGATAGAGGATAGGATAGGATTGAGGATAGGATAGGATAGAGGATAGGATAGGATAGAGGATAGGATAGGATAGAGGATAGGACATATGATTGGATAGGATAGACGATAGGATAGGATAGAGGATAGAATAGGATAGAGGATAGAATAGGAAAGAGGATAGGATAGAGGATAGGATAGAGGATTGGATAGGATAGAGGATATTATAGGAAAGAGGATATGATATGCTAGAGGATACGATATTATAGAGGATAGGATAGGATAGAGGATATTTAAGGAAAGAGGATATGATATGCTAGAGGATACGATATTATAGAGGATAGGATAGGATAGAGGATCGGATAGGATAGAGGATAGGAAAGGATAGAGCATAGGATAGGATAGAGGATAGGATAGAGAATAGGATAGGATAGAGGATCGGATAGGATAGGATAGCGGATAGGAGACGATAGAGGATAGGATAGGAGAGAGGATAGGATAGGATAGATAATAGGATAGGATAGAGGATAGGATAGGATAGAGGATAGGATAGGATAGAGGATAGGATAGATAGAGGATAGGATAGGATAGAGGATGTGATAGGATAGAGGATAGAATAGGAAAGAGGATATGATCGGATGGAGGATAGGATAGGATAGAGGATAGGATAGGATAGAGGATAGGATAGGATAGAGGATAGGATAGGATAGGATAGAGGATAGGATAGGATAGAGGATAGGATAGGATAGAGGATATGATAGGATAGAGGATAGGATAGGATAGAGGATAGGATATTATAGAGGATAGGATAGGATAGAGGATCGGATAGGATAGAGGATTGGATAGGGGATAGGATAGGATAGAAGATAGGATAGGATAGAGGATAGGATAGGATAGAGGATAGGATAGGGGATTGGATAGTATAAAGGATAGGAGAGGATAGAGGATAGGATAGGATAGAGGATAGGATAGGATTGAGGATAGGATAGGATAGAGGATAGGATAGGATAGAGGATAGGATAGGATAGAGGATAGGACATATGATTGGATAGGATAGACGATAGGATAGGATAGAGGATAGAATAGGATAGAGGATAGAATAGGAAAGAGGATAGGATAGAGGATAGGATAGAGGATTGGATAGGATAGAGGATATTATAGGAAAGAGGATATGATATGCTAGAGGATACGATATTATAGAGGATAGGATAGGATAGAGGATATTTAAGGAAAGAGGATATGATATGCTAGAGGATACGATATTATAGAGGATAGGATAGGATAGAGGATCGGATAGGATAGAGGATAGGAAAGGATAGAGCATAGGATAGGATAGAGGATAGGATAGAGAATAGGATAGGATAGAGGATCGGATAGGATAGGATAGCGGATAGGAGACTATAGAGGATAGGATAGAGGACAGGAGACGATAGAGGATAGGATAGGAGAGAGGATAGGATAGGATAGATAATAGGATAGGATAGAGGATAGGATAGGATAGAGGATAGGATAGGATAGAGGATAGGATAGATAGAGGATAGGATAGGATAGAGGATGTGATAGGATAGAGGATAGGATAGGATAGAGGATAGGATAGGATAGAGGATAGGATAGGATAGAGGATAGGATAGGATAGAGGATAGGATAGGATAGAGGATAGGATAGGATAGAGGATAGGATAGGATAGAGGATAGGATAGGGGATTGGATAGGATAGAGGATAGGATAGGATAGAGGATTGGATAGGATAGAGGATATTATAGGAAAGAGGATATGATATGCTAGAGGATACGATATTATAGAGGATAGGATAGGATAGAGGATCGGATAGGATAGGGGATTGGATAGGACAGGGGATAGGATAGGATAGAGGATAGGAGACGATGGAGGATAGGATAGGATAGAGGATAGGATAGGATAGAGGATAGGATAGGATAGAGGATAGGATAGGATAGAGGATTGGATAGGATAGACGGTAGGATAGGATAGAGGATAGGACATATGATTGGATAGGATAGACGATAGGATAGGATAGAGGATAGAATAGGATAGAGGATAGGATAGAGGATAGGATAGAGGATAGGATAGTGGATAGGATAGACGATAGGATAGGATAGAGTATCGGATAGGATCGAGGATAGGATAGGATAGAGGATATTTAAGGAAAGAGGATATGATATGCTAGAGGATACGATATTATAGAGGATAGGATAGGATACAGGATCGGATAGGATAGAGGATAGGAAAGGATAGAGCATAGGATAGGATAGAGGATAGGATAGAGAATAGGATAGGATAGAGGATCGGATAGGATAGGATAGCGGATAGGATAGGATAGAGTATAGAATAGGATAGAGTATAGGATCGGATGGGTGATAGGATAGGATAGAGGATAGGATAGGATAGAGGATTGGAAAGGATAGAGGATAGGGTAGGATAGAGGATAGGATAGAGAATAGGATATGATAGAGGATCGGATAGGATAGGATAGCGGATGGGAGACTATAGAGGATAGGATAGAGGACAGGAGACGACAGAGGATAGGATAGGAGAGAGGATAGGATAGGATAGATAATAGGATAGGATAGAGGATAGGATAGGATAGAGGATAGGATAGGATAGAGGATAGGATAGGATAGAGGATAGGATGGGATAGAGGATAGGATAGGATAGAGGATAGGATAGGATAGAGGATAGGATAGGATAGAGGATAGGATAGGATAGAGTATAGAATAGGATAGAGGATAGGATCGGATGGGTGATAGGATAGGATAGAGGATACGATAGGATAGAGAATAGGATAGGATAGAGGATAGGATAGGTGATTGGATAGGATAGAGGATAGGATTGGATAGAGTATAGGATATAGGATTGGGTAGGGTAGAGGATCGGATAGGATAGAGGATTGGATAGGATTGAGGATAGGATAGAGGATAGGATAGAGGATCGGATAGGATAGAGGATTGGATAGGGGATAGGATAGGATAGAAGATAGGATAGGATAGAGGATAGGATAGGATAGAGGATAGGATAGGGGATTGGATAGTATAAAGGATAGGAGAGGATAGAGGATAGGATAGGATTGAGGATATGATAGGATAGCGGATAGGATAGGATAGAGGATAGGATAGGATTGAGGATAGGATGGGATAGCTGATAGGATAGGATAGAGGATAGGATAGGATAGAGGATAGGATAGATAGAGGATAGGATAGGATAGAGGATATGATAGGATAGAGGATAGGATAGGATAGAGGATAGGATAGGATAGAGGATAGGATAGGGGATTGGATAGGATAGAGGATAGGATAGGATAGAGGATAGGATAGGATTGAGGATAGGATAGGATAGAGGATAGGATAGGATAGAGGATAGGATAGGATAGAGGATAGGACATATGATTGGATAGGATAGACGATAGGATAGGATAGAGGATAGAATAGGATAGAGGATAGAATAGGAAAGAGGATAGGATAGAGGATAGGATAGAGGATTGGATAGGATAGAGGATATTATAGGAAAGAGGATATGATATGCTAGAGGATACGATATTATAGAGGATAGGATAGGATAGAGGATATTTAAGGAAAGAGGATATGATATGCTAGAGGATACGATATTATAGAGGATAGGATAGGATAGAGGATCGGATAGGATAGAGGATAGGAAAGGATAGAGCATAGGATAGGATAGAGGATAGGATAGAGAATAGGATAGGATAGAGGATCGGATAGGATAGGATAGCGGATAGGAGACTATAGAGGATAGGATAGAGGACAGGAGACGATAGAGGATAGGATAGGAGAGAGGATAGGATAGGATAGATAATAGGATAGGATAGAGGATAGGATAGGATAGAGGATAGGATAGGATAGAGGATAGGATAGATAGAGGATAGGATAGGATAGAGGATGTGATAGGATAGAGGATAGGATAGGATAGAGGATAGGATAGGATAGAGGATAGGATAGGATAGAGGATAGGATAGGATAGAGGATAGGATAGGATAGAGGATAGGATAGGATAGAGGATAGGATAGGGGATTGGATAGGATAGAGGATAGGATAGGATAGAGGATTGGATAGGATAGAGGATATTATAGGAAAGAGGATATGATATGCTAGAGGATACGATATTATAGAGGATAGGATAGGATAGAGGATCGGATAGGATAGGGGATTGGATAGGATAGGGGATAGGATAGGATAGAGGATAGGAGACGATGGAGGATAGGATAGGATAGAGGATAGGATAGGATAGAGGATAGGATAGGATAGAGGATAGGATAGGATAGAGGATTGGATAGGATAGACGATAGGATAGGATAGAGGATAGGACATATGATTGGATAGGATAGACGATAGGATAGGATAGAGGATAGAATAGGATAGAGGATAGGATAGAGGATAGGATAGAGGATAGGATAGTGGATAGGATAGAGGATAGGATAGGATAGAGGATAGGATGGGATAGAGGATAGGATAGGATAGAGGATAGGATAGGATAGAGGATAGGATAGGATAGAGGATAGGATAGGATAGAGGATAGGATAGGATAGAGGAAAGGATAGGATAGAGGATAGGATAGGATAGAGGATAGGATATAGGATTGGGTAGGGTAGAGGATCGGATAGGATAGAGGATTGGATAGGATAGATGATAGGATAGGTTAGCTTATAGGATAGGATAGAGTATAGAATAGGATAGAGGATAGGATCGGATGGGTGATAGGATAGTATAGAGGATACGATAGGATAGAGGATAGGATAGGATTGAAGATAGGATAGGATAAAGGATGGGATGGGATAGAGGATAGGATAGGAGAGAGGATAGGATAGAATAGAGGATAGAATAGGAAAGAGGATATGATCGGATGGAGGATAGGATAGGATAGAGGATAGGATAGGATAGAGGATAGGATAGGATAGAGGATAGGATAGGATAGGATAGAGGATAGGATAGGATAGAGGATAGGATAGGATAGAGGATATGATAGGATAGAGGATAGGATACGATAGAGGATAGGATATTATAGAGGATAGGATAGGATAGAGGATCGGATAGGATAGAGGATTGGATAGGGGATAGGATAGGATAGAAGATAGGATAGGATAGAGGATAGGATAGGATAGAGGATAGGATAGGGGATTGGATAGTATAAAGGATAGGAGAGGATAGAGGATAGGATAGGATTGAGGATATGATAGGATAGCGGATAGGATAGGATAGAGGATAGGATAGGATTGAGGATAGGATGGGATAGCTGATAGGATAGGATAGAGGATAGGATAGGATAGAGGATAGGATAGATAGAGGATAGGATAGGATAGAGGATATGATAGGATAGAGGATAGGATAGGATAGAGGATAGGATAGGATAGAGGATAGGATAGGGGATTGGATAGGATAGAGGATAGGATAGGATAGAGGATAGGATAGGATTGAGGATAGGATAGGATAGAGGATAGGATAGGATAGAGGATAGGATAGGATAGAGGATAGGACATATGATTGGATAGGATAGACGATAGGATAGGATAGAGGATAGAATAGGATAGAGGATAGAATAGGAAAGAGGATAGGATAGAGGATAGGATAGAGGATTGGATAGGATAGAGGATATTATAGGAAAGAGGATATGATATGCTAGAGGATACGATATTGTAGAGGATAGGATAGGATAGAGGATATTTAAGGAAAGAGGATATGATATGCTAGAGGATACGATATTATAGAGGATAGGATAGGATAGAGGATCGGATAGGATAGAGGATAGGAAAGGATAGAGCATAGGATAGGATAGAGGATAGGATAGAGAATAGGATAGGATAGAGGATCGGATAGGATAGGATAGCGGATAGGAGACTATAGAGGATAGGATAGAGGACAGGAGACGATAGAGGATAGGATAGGAGAGAGGATATAATAGGATAGATAATAGGATAGGATAGAGGATAGGATAGGATAGAGGATAGGATAGGATAGAGGATAGGATAGATAGAGGATAGGATAGGATAGAGGATGTGATAGGATAGAGGATAGGATAGGATAGAGGATAGGATAGGATAGAGGATAGGATAGGATAGAGGATAGGATAGGATAGAGGATAGGATAGGATAGAGGATAGGATAGGATAGAGGATAGGATAGGATAGAGGATAGGATAGGATAGAGGATAGGATAGGGGATTGGATAGGATAGAGGATAGGATAGGATAGAGGATTGGATAGGATAGAGGATATTTTAGGAAAGAGGATATGATATGCTAGAGGATACGATATTATAGAGGATAGGATAGGATAGAGGATCGGATAGGATAGGGGATTGGATAGGATAGGGGATAGGATAGGATAGAGGATAGGAGACGATGGAGGATAGGATAGGATAGAGGATAGGATAGGATAGAGGATAGGATAGGATAGAGGATAGGATAGGATAGAGGAGTGGATAGGATAGACGGTAGGATAGGATAGAGGATAGGACATATGATTGGATAGGATAGACGATAGGATAGGATAGAGGATAGAATAGGATAGAGGATAGGATAGAGGATAGGATAGAGGATAGGATAGAGGATAGGATAGTGGATAGGATAGACGATAGGATAGGATAGAGTATCGGATAGGATCGAGGATAGGATAGGATAGAGGATATTTAAGGAAAGAGGATATGATATGCTAGAGGATACGATATTATAGAGGATAGGATAGGATAGAGGATCGGATAGGATAGAGGATAGGAAAGGATAGAGCATAGGATAGGATAGAGGATAGGATAGAGAATAGGATAGGATAGAGGATCGGATAGGATAGGATAGCGGATAGGATAGGATAGAGTATAGAATAGGATAGAGTATAGGATCGGATGGGTGATAGGATAGGATAGAGGATAGGATAGGATAGAGGATCGGATATGATAGAGGATAGGATAGGATAGAGGATAGGATAGGATAGAGGATTGGAAAGGATAGAGGATAGGATAGGATAGAGGATAGGATAGAGAATAGGATATGATAGAGGATCGGATAGGATAGGATAGCGGATGGGAGACTATAGAGGATAGGATAGAGGACAGGAGACGACAGAGGATAGGATAGGAGAGAGGATAGGATAGGATAGATAATAGGATAGGATAGAGGATAGGATAGGATAGAGGATAGGATAGGATAGAGGATAGGATAGGATAGAGGATAGGATAGGATAGAGGATAGGATAGGATAGAGGATAGGATAGGATAGAGGATAGGATAGGATAGAGGATAGGATAGGATACAGGATAGGATATAGGATTGGTTAGGGTAGAGGATCGGATAGGATAGAGGATTGGATAGGATAGAGGATAGGATAGGATAGCGGATAGGATAGGATAGAGTATAGAATAGGATAGAGGATAGGATCGGATGGGTGATAGGATAGGATAGAGGATACGATAGGATAGAGAATAGGATATGATAGAGGATAGGATAGGTGATTGGATAGGATAGAGGATAGGATTGGATAGAGTATAGGATATAGGATTGGGTAGGGTAGAGGATCGGATAGGATAGAGGATTGGATAGGATTGAGGATAGGATAGGATAGAGGATAGGATAGGATAGAGGATTGGATAGGATAGACGGTAGGATAGGATAGAGGATAGGACATATGATTGGATAGGATAGACGATAGGATAGGATAGAGGATAGAATAGGATAGAGGATAGGATAGAGGATAGGATAGAGGATAGGATAGAGGATAGGATAGGATAGAGGATAGGATAGGATAGAGGATTGGATAGGATAGAGGATATTATAGGAAAGAGGATATGATATGCTAGAGGATACGATATTATAGAGGATAGGATAGGATAGAGGATCGGATAGGATAGGGGATTGGATAGGACAGGGGATAGGATAGGATAGAGGATAGGAGACGATGGAGGATAGGATAGGATAGAGGATAGGATAGGATAGAGGATAGGATAGGATAGAGGATAGGATAGGATAGAGGATTGGATAGGATAGACGGTAGGATAGGATAGAGGATAGGACATATGATTGGATAGGATAGACGATAGGATAGGATAGAGGATAGAATAGGATAGAGGATAGGATAGAGGATAGGATAGAGGATAGGATAGTGGATAGGATAGACGATAGGATAGGATAGAGTATCGGATAGGATCGAGGATAGGATAGGATAGAGGATATTTAAGGAAAGAGGATATGATATGCTAGAGGATACGATATTATAGAGGATAGGATAGGATACAGGATCGGATAGGATAGAGGATAGGAAAGGATAGAGCATAGGATAGGATAGAGGATAGGATAGAGAATAGGATAGGATAGAGGATCGGATAGGATAGGATAGCGGATAGGATAGGATAGAGTATAGAATAGGATAGAGTATAGGATCGGATGGGTGATAGGATAGGATAGAGGATAGGATAGGATAGAGGATTGGAAAGGATAGAGGATAGGGTAGGATAGAGGATAGGATAGAGAATAGGATATGATAGAGGATCGGATAGGATAGGATAGCGGATGGGAGACTATAGAGGATAGGATAGAGGACAGGAGACGACAGAGGATAGGATAGGAGAGAGGATAGGATAGGATAGATAATAGGATAGGATAGAGGATAGGATAGGATAGAGGATAGGATAGGATAGAGGATAGGATAGGATAGAGGATAGGATGGGATAGAGGATAGGATAGGATAGAGGATAGGATAGGATAGAGGATAGGATAGGATAGAGGATAGGATAGGATAGAGTATAGAATAGGATAGAGGATAGGATCGGATGGGTGATAGGATAGGATAGAGGATACGATAGGATAGAGAATAGGATAGGATAGAGGATAGGATAGGTGATTGGATAGGATAGAGGATAGGATTGGATAGAGTATAGGATATAGGATTGGGTAGGGTAGAGGATCGGATAGGATAGAGGATTGGATAGGATTGAGGATAGGATAGAGGATAGGATAGAGGATCGGATAGGATAGAGGATTGGATAGGGGATAGGATAGGATAGAAGATAGGATAGGATAGAGGATAGGATAGGATAGAGGATAGGATAGGGGATTGGATAGTATAAAGGATAGGAGAGGATAGAGGATAGGATAGGATTGAGGATATGATAGGATAGCGGATAGGATAGGATAGAGGATAGGATAGGATTGAGGATAGGATGGGATAGCTGATAGGATAGGATAGAGGATAGGATAGGATAGAGGATAGGATAGATAGAGGATAGGATAGGATAGAGGATATGATAGGATAGAGGATAGGATAGGATAGAGGATAGGATAGGATAGAGGATAGGATAGGGGATTGGATAGGATAGAGGATAGGATAGGATAGAGGATAGGATAGGATTGAGGATAGGATAGGATAGAGGATAGGATAGGATAGAGGATAGGATAGGATAGAGGATAGGACATATGATTGGATAGGATAGACGATAGGATAGGATAGAGGATAGAATAGGATAGAGGATAGAATAGGAAAGAGGATAGGATAGAGGATAGGATAGAGGATTGGATAGGATAGAGGATATTATAGGAAAGAGGATATGATATGCTAGAGGATACGATATTATAGAGGATAGGATAGGATAGAGGATATTTAAGGAAAGAGGATATGATATGCTAGAGGATACGATATTATAGAGGATAGGATAGGATAGAGGATCGGATAGGATAGAGGATAGGAAAGGATAGAGCATAGGATAGGATAGAGGATAGGATAGAGAATAGGATAGGATAGAGGATCGGATAGGATAGGATAGCGGATAGGAGACTATAGAGGATAGGATAGAGGACAGGAGACGATAGAGGATAGGATAGGAGAGAGGATAGGATAGGATAGATAATAGGATAGGATAGAGGATAGGATAGGATAGAGGATAGGATAGGATAGAGGATAGGATAGATAGAGGATAGGATAGGATAGAGGATGTGATAGGATAGAGGATAGGATAGGATAGAGGATAGGATAGGATAGAGGATAGGATAGGATAGAGGATAGGATAGGATAGAGGATAGGATAGGATAGAGGATAGGATAGGATAGAGGATAGGATAGGGGATTGGATAGGATAGAGGATAGGATAGGATAGAGGATTGGATAGGATAGAGGATATTATAGGAAAGAGGATATGATATGCTAGAGGATACGATATTATAGAGGATAGGATAGGATAGAGGATCGGATAGGATAGGGGATTGGATAGGATAGGGGATAGGATAGGATAGAGGATAGGAGACGATGGAGGATAGGATAGGATAGAGGATAGGATAGGATAGAGGATAGGATAGGATAGAGGATAGGATAGGATAGAGGATTGGATAGGATAGACGATAGGATAGGATAGAGGATAGGACATATGATTGGATAGGATAGACGATAGGATAGGATAGAGGATAGAATAGGATAGAGGATAGGATAGAGGATAGGATAGAGGATAGGATAGTGGATAGGATAGAGGATAGGATAGGATAGAGGATAGGATGGGATAGAGGATAGGATAGGATAGAGGATAGGATAGGATAGAGGATAGGATAGGATAGAGGATAGGATAGGATAGAGGATAGGATAGGATAGAGGAAAGGATAGGATAGAGGATAGGATAGGATAGAGGATAGGATATAGGATTGGGTAGGGTAGAGGATCGGATAGGATAGAGGATTGGATAGGATAGATGATAGGATAGGTTAGCTTATAGGATAGGATAGAGTATAGAATAGGATAGAGGATAGGATCGGATGGGTGATAGGATAGTATAGAGGATACGATAGGATAGAGGATAGGATAGGATTGAAGATAGGATAGGATAAAGGATGGGATGGGATAGAGGATAGGATAGGAGAGAGGATAGGATAGAATAGAGGATAGAATAGGAAAGAGGATATGATCGGATGGAGGATAGGATAGGATAGAGGATAGGATAGGATAGAGGATAGGATAGGATAGAGGATAGGATAGGATAGGATAGAGGATAGGATAGGATAGAGGATAGGATAGGATAGAGGATATGATAGGATAGAGGATAGGATACGATAGAGGATAGGATATTATAGAGGATAGGATAGGATAGAGGATCGGATAGGATAGAGGATTGGATAGGGGATAGGATAGGATAGAAGATAGGATAGGATAGAGGATAGGATAGGATAGAGGATAGGATAGGGGATTGGATAGTATAAAGGATAGGAGAGGATAGAGGATAGGATAGGATTGAGGATATGATAGGATAGCGGATAGGATAGGATAGAGGATAGGATAGGATTGAGGATAGGATGGGATAGCTGATAGGATAGGATAGAGGATAGGATAGGATAGAGGATAGGATAGATAGAGGATAGGATAGGATAGAGGATATGATAGGATAGAGGATAGGATAGGATAGAGGATAGGATAGGATAGAGGATAGGATAGGGGATTGGATAGGATAGAGGATAGGATAGGATAGAGGATAGGATAGGATTGAGGATAGGATAGGATAGAGGATAGGATAGGATAGAGGATAGGATAGGATAGAGGATAGGACATATGATTGGATAGGATAGACGATAGGATAGGATAGAGGATAGAATAGGATAGAGGATAGAATAGGAAAGAGGATAGGATAGAGGATAGGATAGAGGATTGGATAGGATAGAGGATATTATAGGAAAGAGGATATGATATGCTAGAGGATACGATATTGTAGAGGATAGGATAGGATAGAGGATATTTAAGGAAAGAGGATATGATATGCTAGAGGATACGATATTATAGAGGATAGGATAGGATAGAGGATCGGATAGGATAGAGGATAGGAAAGGATAGAGCATAGGATAGGATAGAGGATAGGATAGAGAATAGGATAGGATAGAGGATCGGATAGGATAGGATAGCGGATAGGAGACTATAGAGGATAGGATAGAGGACAGGAGACGATAGAGGATAGGATAGGAGAGAGGATATAATAGGATAGATAATAGGATAGGATAGAGGATAGGATAGGATAGAGGATAGGATAGGATAGAGGATAGGATAGATAGAGGATAGGATAGGATAGAGGATGTGATAGGATAGAGGATAGGATAGGATAGAGGATAGGATAGGATAGAGGATAGGATAGGATAGAGGATAGGATAGGATAGAGGATAGGATAGGATAGAGGATAGGATAGGATAGAGGATAGGATAGGATAGAGGATAGGATAGGATAGAGGATAGGATAGGGGATTGGATAGGATAGAGGATAGGATAGGATAGAGGATTGGATAGGATAGAGGATATTTTAGGAAAGAGGATATGATATGCTAGAGGATACGATATTATAGAGGATAGGATAGGATAGAGGATCGGATAGGATAGGGGATTGGATAGGATAGGGGATAGGATAGGATAGAGGATAGGAGACGATGGAGGATAGGATAGGATAGAGGATAGGATAGGATAGAGGATAGGATAGGATAGAGGATAGGATAGGATAGAGGAGTGGATAGGATAGACGGTAGGATAGGATAGAGGATAGGACATATGATTGGATAGGATAGACGATAGGATAGGATAGAGGATAGAATAGGATAGAGGATAGGATAGAGGATAGGATAGAGGATAGGATAGAGGATAGGATAGTGGATAGGATAGACGATAGGATAGGATAGAGTATCGGATAGGATCGAGGATAGGATAGGATAGAGGATATTTAAGGAAAGAGGATATGATATGCTAGAGGATACGATATTATAGAGGATAGGATAGGATAGAGGATCGGATAGGATAGAGGATAGGAAAGGATAGAGCATAGGATAGGATAGAGGATAGGATAGAGAATAGGATAGGATAGAGGATCGGATAGGATAGGATAGCGGATAGGATAGGATAGAGTATAGAATAGGATAGAGTATAGGATCGGATGGGTGATAGGATAGGATAGAGGATAGGATAGGATAGAGGATCGGATATGATAGAGGATAGGATAGGATAGAGGATAGGATAGGATAGAGGATTGGAAAGGATAGAGGATAGGATAGGATAGAGGATAGGATAGAGAATAGGATATGATAGAGGATCGGATAGGATAGGATAGCGGATGGGAGACTATAGAGGATAGGATAGAGGACAGGAGACGACAGAGGATAGGATAGGAGAGAGGATAGGATAGGATAGATAATAGGATAGGATAGAGGATAGGATAGGATAGAGGATAGGATAGGATAGAGGATAGGATAGGATAGAGGATAGGATAGGATAGAGGATAGGATAGGATAGAGGATAGGATAGGATAGAGGATAGGATAGGATAGAGGATAGGATAGGATACAGGATAGGATATAGGATTGGTTAGGGTAGAGGATCGGATAGGATAGAGGATTGGATAGGATAGAGGATAGGATAGGATAGCGGATAGGATAGGATAGAGTATAGAATAGGATAGAGGATAGGATCGGATGGGTGATAGGATAGGATAGAGGATACGATAGGATAGAGAATAGGATATGATAGAGGATAGGATAGGTGATTGGATAGGATAGAGGATAGGATTGGATAGAGTATAGGATATAGGATTGGGTAGGGTAGAGGATCGGATAGGATAGAGGATTGGATAGGATTGAGGATAGAATAGGATAGAGGATAGGATAGAGGATAGGATAGGATTGAGGATAGAATAGGATAGCTGATAGTATAGGATAGAGGATAGGATAGGATAGAGGATAGGATAGATAGAGGATAGGATCGGATAGAGGATAGGATAGGATAGAGGATAGGATATTATAGAGGATAGGATAGGATAGAGGATCGGATAGGATAGAGGATTGGATAGGGGATAGGATAGTATAGAAGATAGGATAGGATAGAGGATAGGATAGGATAGAGGATAGGATAGGGGATTGGATAGGATAGAGGATAGGATAGGATAGAGGATTGGACAGGATAGAGGATATTATAGGAAAGAGGATATGATATGCTAGAGGATACGATATTATACAGGATAGGATAGGATAGAGGATAGGATAGGATAGAGGATAGGATAGGATAGAGGATAGGATAGGATAGAGGATAGGATAGGATAGAGGATAGGATAGGATAGAGGATAGGATAGGATAGAGGATAGGATAGGATACAGGATAGGATATAGGATTGGTTAGGGTAGAGGATCGGATAGGATAGAGGATTGGATAGGATAGAGGATAGGATAGGATAGCGGATAGGATAGGATAGAGTATAGAATAGGATAGAGGATAGGATCGGATGGGTGATAGGATAGGATAGAGGATACGATAGGATAGAGAATAGGATATGATAGAGGATAGGATAGGTGATTGGATAGGATAGAGGATAGGATTGGATAGAGTATAGGATATAGGATTGGGTAGGGTAGAGGATCGGATAGGATAGAGGATTGGATAGGATTGAGGATAGAATAGGATAGAGGATAGGATAGAGGATAGGATAGGATTGAGGATAGAATAGGATAGCTGATAGGATAGGATAGAGGATAGGATAGGATAGAGGATAGGATAGATAGAGGATAGGATCGGATAGAGGGTAGGATAGGATAGAGGATAGGATATTATAGAGGATAGGATAGGATAGAGGATCGGATAGGATAGAGGATTGGATAGGGGATAGGATAGTATAGAAGATAGGATAGGATAGAGGATAGGATAGGATAGAGGATAGGATAGGGGATTGGATAGGATAGAGGATAGGATAGGATAGAGGATTGGACAGGATAGAGGATATTATAGGAAAGAGGATATGATATGCTAGAGGATACGATATTATACAGGATAGGATAGGATAGAGGATCGGATAGGATAGGGGATTGGATAGGATAGGGGATAGGATAGGATAGAGGATAGGAGACGATGGAGGATATGATAGGATAGAGGATAGGATAGGATAGAGGATAGGATAGGATAGAGGATAGGATGGGATAGAGGATTGGATAGGATAGACGATAGGATAGGATAGAGGATAGGACATATGATTGGATAGGATAGACGATAGGATAGGATAGAGGATAGAATAGGATAGAGGATCGGATAGGATAGAGGATAGGAAAGGATAGAGCATAGGATAGGATAGAGGATAGGATAGAGAATAGGATAGGATAGAGAATAGGATAGGATAGAGGATCGGATAGGATAGGATAGCGGATAGGAGACTATAGAGGATAGGATAGAGGACAGGAGACGATAGAGGATAGGATAGGAGAGAGGATAGGATAGGATAGATAATAGGATAGGATAGAGGATAGGATAGGATAGAGGATAGGATAGGATAGAGGATAGGATAGAGGATAGGATAGGATAGAGTATCGGATAGGATCGAGGATAGGATAGGATAGAGGATCGGATAGGATAGAGGATAGGAAAGGATAGAGCATAGGATAGGATAGAGGATAGGATAGAGAATAGGATAGGATAGAGGATCGGATAGGATAGGATAGCGGATAGGAGACTATAGAGGATAGGATAGAGGACAGGAGACGATAGAGGATAGGATAGGAGAGAGGATAGGATAGGATAGAGGATAGGATAGAGAATAGGATATGATAGAGGATCGGATAGGATAAGATAGCGGATGGGAGACTATAGAGGATAGGATAGAGGACAGGAGACGACAGAGGATAGGATAGGAGAGAGGATAGGATAGGATAGGATAGATAATAGGATAGGATAGAGGATAGGATAGGATAGAGGATAGGATAGGATAGATGTTAGGATAGGATAGAGGATAGGATGGGATAGAGGATAGGATAGGATAGAGGATAGGATAGGATAGAGGATAGGATAGGATAGAGGATAGGATAGGATAGAGGATAGGATAGGATAGAGGATAGGATAGGATAGAGGATAGGATAGGATAGAGGATAGGATAGGATAGAGGATAGGATATAGGATTGGGTAGGGTAGAGGATCGGATAGGATAGAGGATTGGATAGGATAGATGATAGGATAGGATAGCGGATAGGATAGGATAGAGGATAGGATCGGATGGGTGATAGGATAGGATAGAGGATACGATAGGATAGAGAATAGGATAGGATAGAGGATAGGATAGGTGATTGGATAGGATAGAGGATAGGATTGGATAGAGTATAGGATATAGGATTGGGTAGGGTAGAGGATCGGATAGGATAGAGGATTGGATAGGATTGAGGATAGGATAGAGGATTGGATAGAGGATTGGATAGTATAAAGGATAGGAGAGGATAGAGGATAGGATAGGATTGAGGATAGAATAGGATAGCTGATAGGATAGGATAGAGGATAGGATAGGATAGAGGATAGGATAGATAGAGGATAGGATAGGATAGTGGATAGGATAGGATAGAGGATAGGATAGGATAGAGGATAGGATAGGATACAGGATAGGATAGGATAGAGGATAGGATAGGATAGAGGATAGGATAGGATAGAGGATAGGATAGGATAGGATAGAGGATAGGATAGGATAGAGGATAGGATAGGATAGAGGATATGATAGGATAGAGGATAGGATAGGATTGAGGATAGAATAGGATAGCTGATAGGATAGGATAGAGGATAGGATAGGATAGAGGATAGGATAGATAGAGGATAGGATCGGATAGAGGATATGATGGGATAGAGGATAGGATAGGATAGAGGATAGGATAGGATAGAGGATAGGATAGGATAGAGGATAGGATAGGATAGAGGATAGGATAGGGGATTGGATAGGATAGAGGATAGGATAGGATAGAGGATAGGATAGGATAGAGGATAGTATAGGATAGAGGATAGGATAGGATAGAGGATAGGATAGGATTGAGGATAGGATAGGATAGAGGATAGGATAGGATAGAGGATAGGATAGGATAGAGGATAGGATATGATAGAGGATAGGATAGGATAGAGGATAGGATAGGATAGAGGATAGGAAAGGATAGAGCATAGGATAGGATAGAGGATAGGATAGAGAATAGGATAGGATAGAGGATCGGATAGGATAGGATAGCGGATAGGAGACTATAGAGGATAGGATAGAGAACAGGAGACGATAGAGGATAGGATAGGATAGATAATAGGATAGGATAGAGGATAGGATAGGATAGAGGATAGGATAGGATAGAGGATAGGATAGAGGATAGGATAGGATTGAGGATAGGATAGGATAGCGGATAGGATAGGATAGAGGATAGAATAGGAAAGAGGATATGATCGGATGGAGCATAGGGTAGGATAGAGGATAGGATAGGATAGAGGATAGAATAGGAAAGAGGATATGATCGGATGGAGCATAGGGTAGGATAGAGGATAGGATAGGATAGAGGATAGGATAGGATGGAGGATAGGATAGGATAGAGGATAGGATTGGGTAGAGGATAGGATAGGGGATAGGATAGGATAGAGAATAGGATAGGGGATTGGGTAGGATAGAGGATAGGAGACGATGGAGGATAGGATAGGGTAGAGGATAGGATAGGATAGAGGATAGGATAGGATAGAGGATTGGATAGGATAGACGTTAGGATAGGATAGAGGATAGAATAGGATAGAGGATAGGATAGAGGATAGGATAGAGGATTGGATAGGATGGAGGATATTATAAGAAAGAGGATATGATATGCTAGAGGATACGATATTATAGAGGATAGGATAGGATAGAGGATCGGATAGGATAGAGGATAGGATAGGATAGAGGATAGGATAGGACAGAGGATAGGATAGGATAGAGGATAGGATAGGGGATTGGATAGGATAGAGGATAGGATAGGATAGAGGATAGGATGGGATAGAGGATAGGATAGGATAGAGGATAGGATAGGATAGAGGATAGGATAGGATAGAGGATAGGATAGGATAGAGGATAGGACATAGGATTGGATAGGATAGACGATAAGATAGGATAGAGGATAGAATAGGATAGAGGATAGAATAGGATAGAGGATAGGATAGAGGATAGGATAGAGGATTGGATAGGATAGAGGATATTATAGGAAAGAGGATATGATATGCTAGAGGATACGATATTATAGAGGATAGGATAGGATAGAGGATCGGATAGGATAGGGGATTGGATAGGATAGGGGATAGGATAGGATAGAGGATAGGAGACGATGGAGGATAGGATAGGATAGAGGATCGGATAGGATAGAGGATAGAATAGGATAGAGGATAGGATAGGATAGAGGATAGGATTGGATAGAGGATAGGATAGGGGATAGGATAGGATAGGATAGAGGATAGTATAGGATAGAGGATTGGATAGGATAGACGTTAGGATAGGATAGAGGATAGAATAGGATAGAGGATAGGATAGAGGATAGGATGGACGTTAGGATAGGATAGACGATAGAATAGGATAGAGGATAGGATAGAGGATAGGATAGAGGATTGAATAGGATAGAGGATATTATAGGAAAGAGGATATGATATGCTAGAGGCTACGATATTATAGAGGATAGGATAGGGGATTGGATAGGATAGAGGATAGGATTGGATAGAGGATAGGAGACGATGGAGGATAGGATAGGATAGAGGATAGGATAGGATAGAGGATAGGATAGGATAGAGGATAGGATAGGATAGAGGATTGGATAGGATAGAGGATAGGATAGGATAGAGGATATTATAGGAATGAGCATATGATATGCTAGAGGATACGATATTATAGAGGATAGGATAGGATAGAGGATCGGATAGGATAGAGGATTGGATAGGTGATTGGATAGGATAGAGGATATGATTGGATAGAGTATAGGATATAATAGAGGATAGGATAGGACAGAGGATAGGATAGGATAGAGGATAGGATAGGATAGAGGATAGGATAGGATAGAGGATAGGATAGGATTGAGGATAGGATAGGATAGAGGATAGGATAGGATAGAGGATAGGATAGGATAGAGGATAGGATATTATAGGGGATAGGATAGGATAGAGGATCGGATAGGATAGAGGATTGGATAGGGGATAGGATAGGATAGAAGATAGGATAGGATAGAGGATAGGATAGGATAGCGGATAGGATAGGATAGAGGGTAGGATAGGATAGAGGATTGGATAGGATAGAGGATAGGATAGGATAGAGGATATGATAGGATAGAGGATAGGATAGGATAGGATAGAGTATAGAATAGGATTGAGGATAGGGTCGGATGGGTGATAGGATAGGATAGAGGATAGGATAGGATAGAGAATAGTATAGGATAGAGGATAGGATAGGGGATTGGATAGGATAGGTTATTGGATAGGATAGAGGATAGGATAGGATAGAGGATAGGATGGGATAGAGGATAGGATGGGATAGAGGATAGGATAGGATAGAGGATAGGATAGGATAGAGGATAGGATAGGATAGAGGATAGGATAGGATAGAGAATAGGATAGGATAGAGAATAGGATAGGATAGAGGATATGATAGGATAGAGGATAGGATAGGATAGAGGATAGGATAGGATAGAGGATAGGATAGGATAGAGGATAGGACATAGGATTGGATAGGATAGACGATAGGATAGGATAGAGGATAGGATAGTATAGAGGATTGGATAGGATAGACGATAGTATAGGATAGAGTATCGGATAGGATCGAGGATAGGATAGGATAGAGGATATTTAAGGAAAGAGGATATGATATGCTAGAGGATACGATATTATAGAGGATAGGATAGGATAGAGGATCGGATAGGATAGAGGATAGGAAAGGATAGAGCATAGGATAAGATAGAGGATAGGATAGAGAATAGGATAAGATAGAGGATAGGAGACGATGGAGGATAGGATAGGATAGAGGATAGTATAGGATAGAGGATAGGATAGGATAGAGGATAGGATAGTATAGAGGATTGGATAGGATAGACGATAGTATAGGATAGAGTATCGGATAGGATCGAGGATAGGATAGGATAGAGGATATTTAAGGAAAGAGGATATGATATGCTAGAGGATACGATATTATAGAGGATAGGATAGGATAGAGGATCGGAAAGGATAGAGGATAGGAAAGGATAGAGCATAGGATAAGATAGAGGATAGGATAGAGAATAGGATAGGATAGAGGATCGGATAAGATAGGATAGCGGATAGGAGACTATAGAGGATAGGATAGAGGACAAGAGACGATAGAGGATAGGATAGGAGAGAGGATAGAATAGGATAGATAATAGGATAGGCTAGAGGATAGGATAGGATAGAGGATAGGATAGGATAGAGGATAGGATAGAGGATAGGATAGGATAGAGGATTGGATACGATAGACGTTAGGATAGGATAGAGGATAGAATAGGATAGAGGATAGGATAGAGGATAGGATAGAGGATTGGATAGGATGGATGATATTATAAGAAAGAGGATATGATATGCTAGAGGATACGATATTATAGAGGATAGGATAGGATAGAGGATCGGATAGGATAGAGGATTGGATAGGATAGAGGATAGGATAGGGTAGAGGATAGGATAGGATAGAGGATAGGATAGGATAGAGGATATGATAGGATAGAGGATAGGATAGGATAGAGGATAGGATAGGTTAGAGGATAGGATAGGATAGAGGGTAGGATAGGATAGAGGATAGGATAGGATAGCGGAGAGGATAGGATAGAGGATCGGATAGGATAGAGGATTGGATAGGATAGAGGATAGGATAGGATAGAGGATAGGATAGGGGATTGGATAGTATAAAGGATAGGAGAGGATAGAGGATAGGATAGGATTGAGGATAGGATAGGATAGCGGATAGGATAGGATAGAGGATAGGATAGGATTGAGGATAGGATAGGATAGAGGATAGGATAGGATAGAGGATTGGATAGGATACAGGATAGGATAGGATAGAGGATATGATAGGATAGAGGATAGGATAGGATAGCGGATAGGATAGGATAGAGTATAGAATAGGATTGAGGATAGGGTCGGATGGGTGATAGGATAGGATAGAGGATAGGATAGGATACAGAATAGTATAGGATAGAGGATAGGATAGGGGATTGGATAGGATAGAGGATAGGATAGGATAGAGGATAGGATGGGATAGAGGATAGGATAGGATAGAGGATAGGATAGGATAGAGCATAGGATAGGATAGAGGATAGGATAGGATAGAGGATAGGATAGAGGATTGGATAGGATAGAGGATATTATAGGAAAGAGGATATGATATGCTAGAGGATACGATATTATAGAGGATAGGATAGGATAGAGGATCGGATAGGATAGGGGATTGGATAGGATAGGGGATAGGATAGGATAGAGGATAGGAGACGATGGAGGATAGGATAGGATAGAGGATCGGATAGGATAGAGGATAGAATAGGATAGAGGATAGGATAGGATAGAGGATAGGATTGGATAGAGGATAGGATAGGGGATAGGATAGGATAGGATAGAGGATAGAATAGGATAGAGGATAGGATAGAGGATAGGATGGACGTTAGGATAGGATAGAGGATAGAATAGGATAGAGGATAGGATAGAGGATAGGATAGAGGATTGAATAGGATAGAGGATATTATAGGAAAGAGGATATGATATGCTAGAGGCTACGATATTATAGAGGATAGGATAGGGGATTGGATAGGATAGAGGATAGGATTGGATAGAGGATAGGAGACGATGGAGGATAGGATAGGATAGAGGATAGGATATGATAGAGGATAGGATAGGATAGAGGATAGGATAGGATAGAGGATTGGATAGGATAGACGATAGGATAGGATAGAGGATAGAATAGGATAGAGGATAGGATAGAGGATAGGATAGAGGATATTATAGGATAGAGGAGATGATATGCTAGAGGATACGATATTGTAGAGGGTAGGATAGGACAGAGGATCGGATAGGATAGAGGATTGGATAGGATAGAGGATAGGATAGGATAGAGGATATTATAGGAATGAGCATATGATATGCTAGAGGATACGATATTATAGAGGATAGGATAGGATAGAGGTTCGGATAGGATAGAGGATTGGATAGGTGATTGGATAGGATAGAGGATATGATTGGATAGAGTATAGGATATAATAGAGGATAGGATAGGACAGAGGATAGGATAGGATAGAGGATAGGATAGGATAGAGGATAGGATAGGATAGAGGATATGATAGGATAGAGGATAGGATAGGATAGAGGATAGGATAGGATAGAGGATAGGATAGGATAGAGGATAGGACATATGATTGGATAGGATAGACGATAGGATAGGATAGAGGATAGAATAGGATAGAGGATAGAATAGGATAGAGGATAGGATAGAGGATAGGATAGAGGATTGGATAGGATAGAGGATATTATAGGAAAGAGGATATGATATGCTAGAGGATACGATATTATAGAGGATAGGATAGGATAGAGGATCGGATAGGATAGGGGATTGGATAGGATAGGGGATAGGATAGGATAGAGGATAGGAGACGATGGAGGATAGGATAGGATAGAGGATAGGATAGGATAGAGGATAGGATAGGATAGAGGATAGGATAGGATAGAGGATAGGATAGGATAGAGGATTGGATAGGATAGACGATAGGATAGGATAGAGGATAGGACATATGAATGGATAGGATAGACGATAGGATAGGATAGAGGATAGAATAGGATAGAGGATAGGATAGAGGATAGAATAGAGGATAGGATAGAGGATAGGATAGAGGATAGGATAGTGGATAGGATAGAGGATTGGGTAGGATAGAGGATATTTAAGGAAAGAGGATACGATATTATAGAGGATAGGATAGGATAGAGGATCGGATAGGATAGAGGATTGGATAGGGGATAGGATAGGATAGAGAATAGGATAGGATAGAGGATAGGATAGGGGATTGGATAGGATAGAGGATAGGAGACGATGGAGGATAGGATAGGATAGAGGATAGTATAGGATAGAGGATAGGATAGGATAGAGGATAGGATAGGATAGAAGATAGGATAGGATAGAGGATAGGATAGGGGATAGGATAGGATAGAGAATAGGATAGGATAGAGGATAGTATAGGGGATTGGATAGGATAGAGGATAGGAGACGATGGAGGATAGGATAGGATAGAGGATAGTATAGGATAGAGGATAGGATAGGATAGGGGATAGGATAGGATAGATGATAGGATAGGGTAGCGGATAGGATGGGATAGAGTATGGAATAGGATAGAGGATAGTATCGGATAAAGGATAGGATAGGGGATTGGATAGGATAGAGGATTGGATAGGATAGAGGATTGGATAGGATAGAGGATAGGATAGGATAGAGGATAGGATAGGATAGAGGATAGGATAGGATAGAGGATAGGATTGGATAGAGGATAGGATAGGGGATAGGATAGGCTAGGATAGAGGATAGTACAGGATAGAGGATTGGATAGGATAGACGTTAGGATAGGATAGAGGATAGAATAGGATAGAGGATAGGATAGAGGATAGGATAGACGTTAGGATAGGATAGAGGATAGAATAGGATAGAGGATAGGATAGAGGATAGGATAGAGGATTGGATAGGATAGAGGATATTATAGGAAAGAGGATATGATATGCTAGAGGCTACGATATTATAGAGGATAGGATAGGGGATTGGATAGGATAGAGGATAGGATTGGATAGAGGATAGGAGACGATTGAGGATAGGATAGGATAGAGGATAGGATAGGATAGAGGATAGGATAGGATAGAGGATAGGATAGGATAGAGGATAGGATAGGATAGAGGATTGGATAGGATAGACGATAGGATAGGATAGAGGATAGAATAGGATAGAGGATAGGATAGAGGATAGGATAGAGGATATTATAGGATAGAGGAGATGGTATGCTAGAGGATACGATATTGTAGAGGGTAGGATAGGACAGAGGATCGGATAGGATAGAGGATTGGATAGGATAGAGGATAGGATAGGATAGAGGATATTATAGGAATGAGCATATGATATGCTAGAGGATACGATATTATAGAGGATAGGATAGGATAGAGGATCGGATAGAATAGAGGATTGGATAGGATAGAGGATAGGATAGGATAGAGGATAGGATAGGATAGAGGATAGGATAGGATAGCGGATAGGATAGGATAGAGTATGGAATAGGATAGAGGATAGTATCGGATAGAGGATAGGATAGGGGATTGGATAGGATAGAGGATTGGATAGGATAGAGGATATTATAGGAAAGAGGATATGATATGCTAGAGGATACGATATTATAGAGGATAGGATAGGATAGAGGATCGGATAGGATAGTGGATTGGATAGGATAGAGGATAGGATAGGATAGAGGATAGGATAGGATAGAGGATAGGATAGGATAGAGGATTGGATAGGATAGACGATAGGATAGGATAGAGGATAGAATAGGATAGAGGATAGGATAGAGGATAGGATAGAGGATATTATAGGATAGAGGAGATGGTATGCTAGAGGATACGATATTGTAGAGGGTAGGATAGGACAGAGGATCGGATAGGATAGAGGATTGGATAGGATAGAGGATAGGATAGGATAGAGGATATTATAGGAATGAGCATATGATATGCTAGAGGATACGATATTATAGAGGATAGGATAGGATAGAGGATCGGATAGAATAGAGGATTGGATAGGATAGAGGATAGGATAGGATAGAGGATAGGATAGGATAGAGGATAGGATAGGATAGCGGATACGATAGGATAGAGTATGGAATAGGATAGAGGATAGTATCGGATAGAGGATAGGATAGGGGATTGGATAGGATAGAGGATTGGATAGGATAGAGGATATTATAGGAAAGAGGATATGATATGCTAGAGGATACGATATTATAGAGGATAGGATAGGATAGAGGATCGGATAGGATAGTGGATTGGATAGGATAGAGGATAGGATAGGATAGAGGATTGGATAGGATAGACGATAGGATAGGATAGAGGATAGGACATATGATTGGATAGGATAGACGATAGGATAGGATAGAGGATAGAATAGGATAGAGGATAGGATAGAGGATAGAATAGAGGATAGGATAGAGGATAGGATAGAGGATAGGATAGTGGATAGGATAGAGGATTGGATAGGATAGAGGATATTTAAGGAAAGAGGATACGATATTATAGAGGATAGGATAGGATAGAGGATCGGATAGGATAGAGGATTGGATAGGGGATAGGATAGGATAGAGAATAGGATAGGATAGAGGATAGGATAGGGGATTGGATAGGATAGAGGATAGGAGACGCTGGAGGATAGGATAGGATAGAGGATAGTATAGGATAGAGGATAGGATAGGATAGAGGATAGGATAGTATAGAGGATTGGATAGGATAGACGATAGTATAGGATAGAGTATCGGATAGGATCGAGGATAGGATAGGATAGAGGATATTTAAGGAAAGAGGATATGATATGCTAGAGGATACGATATTATAGAGGATAGGATAGGATAGAGGATCGGATAGGATAGAGGATAGGAAAGGATAGAGCATAGGATAAGATAGAGGATAGGATAGAGAATAGGATAGGATAGAGGATCGGATAAGATAGGATAGCGGATAGGAGACTATAGAGGATAGGATAGAGGACAAGAGACGATAGAGGATAGGATAGGAGAGAGGATAGGATAGGATAGATAATAGGATAGGCTAGAGGATAGGATAGGATAGAGGATAGGATAGGATAGAGGATAGGATAGAGGATAGGATAGGATAGATGATTGGATAGGATAGACGTTAGGATAGGATAGAGGATAGAATAGGATAGAGGATAGGATAGAGGATAGGATAGAGGATATTATAGGATAGAGGAGATGATATGCTAGAGGATACGATATTGTAGAGGGTAGGATAGGACAGAGGATCGGATAGGATAGAGGATTGGATAGGATAGAGGATAGGATAGGATAGAGGATATTATAGGAATGAGCATATGATATGCTAGAGGATACGATATTATAGAGGATAGGATAGGATAGAGGATCGGATAGGATAGAGGATTGGATAGGATAGAGGATAGGATAGGATAGAGGATAGGATAGGATAGAGGATAGGATAGGATAGCGGATAGGATAGGATAGAGTATGGAATAGGATAGAGGATAGTATCGGATAGAGGATAGGATAGGGGATTGGATAGGATAGAGGATTGGATAGGATAGAGGATATTATAGGAAAGAGGATATGATATGCTAGAGGATACGATATTATAGAGGATAGGATAGGATAGAGGATCGGATAGGATAGAGGATTGGATAGGATAGAGGATAGAATAGGATAGAGGATAGGATAGAGGATAGGATAGAGGATATTATAGGATAGAGGAGATGATATGCTAGAGGATACGATATTGTAGAGGGTAGGATAGGACAGAGGATCGGATAGGATAGAGGATTGGATAGGATAGAGGATAGGATAGGATAGAGGATATTATAGGAATGAGCATATGATATGCTAGAGGATACGATATTATAGAGGATAGGATAGGATAGAGGATCGGATAGGATAGAGGATTGGATAGGATAGAGGATAGGATAGGATAGAGGATAGGATTGGGTAGAGGATAGGATAGGATAGCGGATAGGATACGATAGAGTATGGAATAGGATAGAGGATAGTATCGGATAGAGGATAGGATAGGTGATTGGATAGGATAGAGGATTGGATAGGATAGAGGATAGGATAGGATAGGATAGAGGATAGGAGACTATAGAGGATAGGATAGAGGACAGGATAGAGGATAGGATAGTGGATAGGATAGAGGATTGGATAGGATAGAGGATATTATAGGAAAGAAGATATGATATGCTAGAGGATACGATATTATAGAGGATAGGATAGGATAGAGGATCGGATAGGATAGAGGATTGGATAGGATAGAGGATAGGATAGGATAGACGATAGGATAGGATAGAGGATAGGATAGGGGATAGGATAGGATAGAGAATAGGATAGGATAGAGGATAGTATAGGGGATTGGATAGGATAGAGGATAGGAGACGATGGAGGATAGGATAGGATAGAGGATAGTATAGGATAGAGGATAGGATAGGATAGAGGATAGGATAGGATAGATGATAGGATAGGGTAGCGGATAGGATGGGATAGAGTATGGAATAGGATAGAGGATAGTATCGGATAAAGGATAGGATAGGGGATTGGATAGGATAGAGGATTGGATAGGATAGAGGATAGGATAGGATAGAGGATAGGATAGGATAGAGGATAGGATAGGATAGAGGATAGGATTGGATAGAGGATAGGATAGGGGATAGGATAGGCTAGGATAGAGGATAGTATAGGATAGAGGATTGGATAGGATAGACGTTAGGATAGGATAGAGGATAGAATAGGATAGAGGATAGGATAGAGGATAGGATAGACGTTAGGATAGGATAGAGGATAGAATAGGATAGAGGATAGGATAGAGGATAGGATAGAGGATTGGATAGGATAGAGGATATTATAGGAAAGAGGATATGATATGCTAGAGGCTACGATATTATAGAGGATAGGATAGGGGATTGGATAGGATAGAGGATAGGATTGGATAGAGGATAGGAGACGATGGAGGATAGGATAGGATAGAGGATAGGATAGGATAGAGGATAGGATAGGATAGAGGATAGGATAGGATAGAGGATAGGATAGGATAGAGGATAGGATAGGATAGCGGATAGGATAGGATAGAGTATGGAATAGGATAGAGGATAGTATCGGATAGAGGATAGGATAGGGGATTGGATAGGATAGAGGATTGGATAGGATAGAGGATATTATAGGAAAGAGGATATGATATGCTAGAGGATACGATATTATAGAGGATAGGATAGGATAGAGGATCGGATAGGATAGAGGATTGGATAGGATAGAGGATAGAATAGGATAGAGGATAGGATAGAGGATAGGATAGAGGATATTATAGGATAGAGGAGATGATATGCTAGAGGATACGATATTGTAGAGGGTAGGATAGGACAGAGGATCGGATAGGATAGAGGATTGGATAGGATAGAGGATAGGATAGGATAGAGGATATTATAGGAATGAGCATATGATATGCTAGAGGATACGATATTATAGAGGATAGGATAGGATAGAGGATCGGATAGGATAGAGGATTGGATAGGATAGAGGATAGGATAGGATAGAGGATAGGATTGGGTAGAGGATAGGATAGGATAGCGGATAGGATACGATAGAGTATGGAATAGGATAGAGGATAGTATCGGATAGAGGATAGGATAGGTGATTGGATAGGATAGAGGATTGGATAGGATAGAGGATAGGATAGGATAGGATAGAGGATAGGAGACTATAGAGGATAGGATAGAGGACAGGATAGAGGATAGGATAGTTGATAGGATAGAGGATTGGATAGGATAGAGGATATTATAGGAAAGAAGATATGATATGCTAGAGGATACGATATTATAGAGGATAGGATAGGATAGAGGATCGGATAGGATAGAGGATTGGATAGGATAGAGGATAGGATAGGATAGACGATAGGATAGGATAGAGGATAGGATAGGGGATAGGATAGGATAGAGAATAGGATAGGATAGAGGATAGTATAGGGGATTGGATAGGATAGAGGATAGGAGACGATGGAGGATAGGATAGGATAGAGGATAGTATAGGATAGAGGATAGGATAGGATAGAGGATAGGATAGGATAGATGATAGGATAGGGTAGCGGATAGGATGGGATAGAGTATGGAATAGGATAGAGGATAGTATCGGATAAAGGATAGGATAGGGGATTGGATAGGATAGAGGATTGGATAGGATAGAGGATAGGATAGGATAGAGGATAGGATAGGATAGAGGATAGGATAGGATAGAGGATAGGATTGGATAGAGGATAGGATAGGGGATAGGATAGGCTAGGATAGAGGATAGTATAGGATAGAGGATTGGATAGGATAGACGTTAGGATAGGATAGAGGATAGAATAGGATAGAGGATAGGATAGAGGATAGGATAGACGTTAGGATAGGATAGAGGATAGAATAGGATAGAGGATAGGATAGAGGATAGGATAGAGGATTGGATAGGATAGAGGATATTATAGGAAAGAGGATATGATATGCTAGAGGCTACGATATTATAGAGGATAGGATAGGGGATTGGATAGGATAGAGGATAGGATTGGATAGAGGATAGGAGACGATGGAGGATAGGATAGGATAGAGGATAGGATAGGATAGAGGATAGGATAGGATAGAGGATAGGATAGGATAGAGGATTGGATAGGATAGACGATAGGATAGGATAGAGGATAGAATAGGATAGAGGATAGGATAGAGGATAGGATAGAGGATATTATAGGATAGAGGAGATGATATGCTAGAGGATACGATATTGTAGAGGGTAGGATAGGACGGAGGATCGGATAGGATAGAGGATTGGATAGGATTGAGGATAGGATAGGATAGAGGATATTATAGGAATGAGCATATGATATGCTAGAGGATACGATATTATAGAGGATAGGATAGGATAGAGGATCGGATAGGATAGAGGATTGGATAGGATAGAGGATAGGATAGGATAGAGGATAGGATTGGGTAGAGGATAGGATAGGATAGCGGATAGGATACGATAGAGTATGGAATAGGATAGAGGATAGTATCGGATAGAGGATAGGATAGGTGATTGGATAGGATAGAGGATTGGATAGGATAGAGGATAGGATAGGATAGGATAGAGGATAGGAGACTATAGAGGATAGGATAGAGGACAGGAGAGAGGATAGGATAGTGGATAGGATAGAGGATTGGATAGGATAGAGGATATTATAGGAAAGAAGAGATGATATGCTAGAGGATACGATATTATAGAGGATAGGATAGGACAGAGGATCGGATAGGATAGAGGATTGGATAGGATAGAGGATAGGATAGGATAGAGGATATTATAGGAATGAGCATATGATATGCTAGAGGATACGATATTATAGAGGATAGGATAGGATAGAGGATCGGATAGGATAGAGGATTGGATAGGATAGAGGATAGGATAGGATAGAGGATAGGATAGGATAGAGGATAGGATAGGATAGCGGATAGGATAGGATAGAGTATGGAATAGGATAGAGGATAGTATCGGATAGAGGATAGGATAGGGGATTGGATAGGATAGAGGATTGGATAGGATAGCGGATATTATAGGAAAGAGGATATGATATGCTAGAGGATACGATATTATAGAGGATAGGATAGGATAGAGGATCGGATAGGATAGAGGATTGGATAGGATAGAGGATAGAATAGGATAGAGGATAGGATAGAGGATAGGATAGAGGATATTATAGGATAGAGGAGATGATATGCTAGAGGATACGATATTGCAGAGGGTAGGATAGGACAGAGGATCGGATAGGATAGAGGATTGGATAGGATAGAGGATAGGATAGGATAGAGGATATTATAGGAATGAGCATATGATATGCTAGAGGATACGATATTATAGAGGATAGGATAGGATAGAGGATCGGATAGGATAGAGGATTGGATAGGATAGAGGATAGGATAGGATAGAGGATAGGATTGGGTAGAGGATAGGATAGGATAGCGGATAGGATACGATAGAGTATGGAATAGGATAGAGGATAGTATCGGATAGAGGATAGGATAGGTGATTGGATAGGATAGAGGATTGGATAGGATAGAGGATAGGATAGGATAGGATAGAGGATAGGAGACTATAGAGGATAGGATAGAGGACAGGATAGAGGATAGGATAGTGGATAGGATAGAGGATTGGATAGGATAGAGGATATTATAGGAAAGAAGATATGATATGCTAGAGGATACGATATTATAGAGGATAGGATAGGATAGAGGATCGGATAGGATAGAGGATTGGATAGGATAGAGGATAGGATAGGATAGACGATAGGATAGGATAGAGGATAGGATAGGGGATAGGATAGGATAGAGAATAGGATAGGATAGAGGATAGTATAGGGGATTGGATAGGATAGAGGATAGGAGACGATGGAGGATAGGATAGGATAGAGGATAGTATAGGATAGAGGATAGGATAGGATAGAGGATAGGATAGGATAGATGATAGGATAGGGTAGCGGATAGGATGGGATAGAGTATGGAATAGGATAGAGGATAGTATCGGATAAAGGATAGGATAGGGGATTGGATAGGATAGAGGATTGGATAGGATAGAGGATAGGATAGGATAGAGGATAGGATAGGATAGAGGATAGGATAGGATAGAGGATAGGATTGGATAGAGGATAGGATAGGGGATAGGATAGGCTAGGATAGAGGATAGTATAGGATAGAGGATTGGATAGGATAGACGTTAGGATAGGATAGAGGATAGAATAGGATAGAGGATAGGATAGAGGATAGGATAGACGTTAGGATAGGATAGAGGATAGAATAGGATAGAGGATAGGATAGAGGATAGGATAGAGGATTGGATAGGATAGAGGATATTATAGGAAAGAGGATATGATATGCTAGAGGCTACGATATTATAGAGGATAGGATAGGGGATTGGATAGGATAGAGGATAGGATTGGATAGAGGATAGGAGACGATGGAGGATAGGATAGGATAGAGGATAGGATAGGATAGAGGATAGGATAGGATAGAGGATAGGATAGGATAGAGGATTGGATAGGATAGACGATAGGATAGGATAGAGGATAGAATAGGATAGAGGATAGGATAGAGGATAGGATAGAGGATATTATAGGATAGAGGAGATGATATGCTAGAGGATACGATATTGTAGAGGGTAGGATAGGACGGAGGATCGGATAGGATAGAGGATTGGATAGGATAGAGGATAGGATAGGATAGAGGATATTATAGGAATGAGCATATGATATGCTAGAGGATACGATATTATAGAGGATAGGATAGGATAGAGGATCGGATAGGATAGAGGATTGGATAGGATAGAGGATAGGATAGGATAGAGGATAGGATTGGGTAGAGGATAGGATAGGATAGCGGATAGGATACGATAGAGTATGGAATAGGATAGAGGATAGTATCGGATAGAGGATAGGATAGGTGATTGGATAGGATAGAGGATTGGATAGGATAGAGGATAGGATAGGATAGGATAGAGGATAGGAGACTATAGAGGATAGGATAGAGGACAGGAGAGAGGATAGGATAGTGGATAGGATAGAGGATTGGATAGGATAGAGGATATTATAGGAAAGAAGAGATGATATGCTAGAGGATACGATATTATAGAGGATAGGATAGGATAGAGGATCGGATAGGATAGAGGATTGGATAGGATAGAGGATAGGATAGGATAGAAGATAGGATAGGATAGAGGATAGGATAGGATAGAGGATAGGATAAGATAGAGGATAGGTTAGGATAGATGATAGGATAGAGGATTGGATAGGATAGAGGATACCATACGATAGAGGATAGGCTAGGATAGAGGGTAGGATAGAGAATTGGATAGGATAGAGGATAGGATAGGATAGAGTATAGGATACGATAGAGGATAGGATAGAGTATTGGACAGGATAGAGGTTAGGATAGAGGATTTGATAGGATTGAGGATATTATGGGATAGTGGATAGGATAGGTTAGGATAGGATAGAGGAAAGGATAGGATAGACGATAGGATAGGATTGAAGATAGGATAGGATAGAGGATAGGATAGGATAGAGTATAGGATACGATAGAGGATAGGATAGAGGTTAGGATAGAGGATTGGATAGGATTGAGGATATTATGGGATAGTGGATAGGATAGGATAGGATAGGATAGAGGATAGTATAGAGGATTGGATAGGATTGAGGATATCAAGGGATAGAGGATAGGATAGGATAGGATAGAGGATAGGATAGAATCGAGGATAGGATTTGACAGAGGATAGGATAGGATAGAGGATAGGATAGAGGACAGGATTGGATAGAGGATACGATACGATAGAGGATAGGATAGGATAGACGATAGGATTGGATAGAGGATAGGATAGGATAGAGGATAGGATAGGATAGAGGACAGGATAGGGTAAAGGATAGGATAAGATAGAGGATAGGATAGAATAGAGTACAGGATAATATATAGGATAAGATAGGATAGAGGATAGGATAGGATAGAGTATAGGATACGATAGAGGATAGGATAGAGGTTAGGATAGAGGATTGGTTAGGATTGAGGATATTATGGGACAGAGGATAGGATACGATAGGATAGGATAGGATAGAGGATAGGATAGGATAGAGAATAGGATAGGATACAGGATAGGATAGGATAGAGGATAGGATATGGTAGAGGATAGGATAAGATAGAGGATAGGATAGGGTAGTGGATAGGATAGGGTAGTGGATAGGATAGGATAGAATAGAGTACAGGATAGTATAGAGGATAGGATAGGATAGAGGATAGGATAGGATTGAGGATAGGATAGGATAGGATAGAGGATAGGATAGGCTTGAGGATAGGATAGGATAGAGGATAGGATAGAATAGAGTATAGGATAGGATAGAGGATAGGATAGGATATATGATACTATAGGATGGAGGATACGATATTATAGAGGATAGGATAGGATATATGATATTATAGGATGGAGGATACGATATTATAGAGGATAGGATAGGATAGACGATAGGATAGGGGATTGCATAGGATAGAGGATATGATAGGATAGAGGATAGGATAGGATAGAGGATAGGATAGGACAGAGGATAGGATAGGATAGAGGATAGGATTGGATAGATGATAGGATAGGATAGAGTACAGGATAGTATACAGGATAAGATAATATAGAGAATAGGATAGGATAGAGGATAGGACAGGATAGAGGATAGGATAGGATAGAGGATAGGATAGGATAGAGGATAGGATAGGATAGAGGATATGATAGGCTAGGATAGAGGATAGGATAGGATAGGATAGGATAGGATAGATGATAGGATAGGATAGGATAGGATAGGATAGGATAGGATAGGATAGAGGATAGGATAGGATAAAGGATATGATAGGATAGAGGATAGGATAGGATTGAGGATAGGATAGGACAGCGGGTAGGATAGAGAATTGAATAGGATTGAGGATATTATGGGATAGAGGATAGGATAGGATAGGATAGGATAGGATAGAGGATAGAATAGGATAGAGGATAGGATAGGATAGAGGATAGGATAGTATAGAGAATAGAAT
Source organism: Halictus rubicundus (assembly GCF_050948215.1). Lineage (NCBI taxonomy): Eukaryota > Metazoa > Arthropoda > Insecta > Hymenoptera > Halictidae > Halictus > Halictus rubicundus. The sequence continues at coordinate 46,028 of NW_027488631.1, forward strand.
AGGATAGAGGATAGGATAGGATTGAGGATAGGATAGGATAGATGATAGGATAGAGGATTGGATAGGATAGAGGATACGATACGATAGAGGATAGAATAGGATAGAGGGTAGGATAGAGAACTGGATGGGATAGAGGATACGATACGATAGAGGATAGGATAGGATAGAGGATGGGATAGGACAGAGGATAGGATAGGATAGAGGATAGAATAGGATTGAGGATAGGATAGGATAGAGGATAGGATAGGATTGAGGATGGGATAGGATAGAGGATAGGATAGGATAGACGATAGGATAGAGTATATTATAGGATAGAGGATAAGATAGGATTGAGGGTAGGGTAGAGAATTGGATAGGATTGAGTATAGGATAGAGGATTGGATTGGATAGGGAATAGAATAAGATAGAGGATAGGATAGGATAGGATAGAGGATAGGATAGGATCGAGGATAGGATTTGACAGAGGATAGGATAGGATAGAGGATAGGATAGAGGACAGGATTGGATAGGGAATAGAATAAGATAGAGGATAGGATAGGATTGAGGATAGGATAGGATAGATGATAGGATAGAGGATTGGATAGGATAGAGGATACGATACGATAGAGGATAGGATAGGATAGAGGATAGGATTGGTTAGAGGATAGGATAAGATAGAGGATAGGATAGGATAGCATAGGATTGAGGATAGGATAGGATAGAGAATAGGATTGAGGATAGGATAGGATAGAGAATAGGATAGGATAGAGGATAGGATAGGATAGAGGATAGGTTAGGATAGAGGATAGGATAGGATAGAGGATAGGATAGGATAGAGGGTAGGATAGAGAATTGGATAAGGATAGAGAATACGATACGTTAGAGGATAGGATAGGATAGAGGGTAGGACAGAGAATTGGATAAGGATAGAGAATACGATACGATAAAGGATAGGATAGGATAGAGGATGGGATAGGACAGAGGATAGGATAGGATAGAGGATAGAATAGGATAGAGGATAGGATAGGATTGAGGATAGGATAGGATAGATGATAGGATAGAGGATTGGATAGGATAGAGGATACGATACGATAGAGGATAGGATAGGATAGAGGGTAGGATAGAGAATTGGATGGGATAGAGGAGACGATACGATAGAGGATAGGATAGGATAGAGGATGGGATAGGACAGAGGATAGGATAGGATAGAGGATAGAATAGGATAGAGGATAGGATAGGATTGAGGATAGGATAGGATAGAGGATAGGATAGGATTGAGGATAGGATAGGATTGAGGATAGGATAGGATAGAGGATAGGATAGGATTGAGGATAGGATAGGATAGATGAAAGGATAGAGGATTGGATAGGATAGAGGATACGATACGATAGAGGATAGGATAAGATATAGGGTACGCTAGAGAATTGAATAGGATTGAGGATATTATGGGATAGAGGATAGGATAGGATAGGATAGAGGATAGGATAGGATAGGGGATAGGATAGGATAGAGGATAGGATAGGATATAGGATAGGATAGAATAGAGTACACGATACGATAGAGGATAGGATAGGATAGAGGGTAGGAAAGAGAATTGGATGGGATAGAGGATACGATACGATAGAGGAGGGGATAGGATAGAGGATGGGATAGGACAGAGGATAGGATAGGATAGAGGATAGAATAGGATAGAGGATAGAATAGGATTGAGGATAGGATAGGATAGAGGATAGGATAGGATAGATGAAAGGATAGAGGATTGGATAGGATAGAGGATACGATACGATAGAGGATAGGATAAGATAGAGGGTAGGATAGAGAATTGAATAGGATTGAGGATATTATGGGATAGAGGATAGGATAGGATAGGATAGAGGATAGGATAGGATAGGGGATAGGATAGGATAGAGGATAGGATAGGATAGAGGATAGGATAGGATTGAGGATAGGATAGGATAGATGATAGGATAGAGGATTGGATAGGATAGAGGATACGATACGATAGAGGATAGGATAGGATAGTGGGTAGGAAAGTGAATTGGATGGGATAGAGGATACGATACGATAGAGGAGGGGATAGGATAGAGGATGGGATAGGACAGAGGATAGGATAGGATAGAGGATAGAATAGGATAGAGGATAGGATAGGATAGAGGATAGGATAGAGGATAGGTTAGGATAGAGGATAGGATAGGATCGAGGATAGGATTTGACAGAGGATAGGATAGGATAGAGGATAGGATAGGATAGAGGACAGGATAGGATAGAGAATAGAATAAGATAGAGGATAGGATAGGATTGAGGATAGAATAGAATAGATGATAGGATAGAGGATTGGATAGGATAGAGGATACGATACGATAGAGGATAGGATAGAATAGAGGATAGGATTGGATAGAGGATAGGATAGGATAGAGGATAGTATAGGATAGAGGACAGGATAGGGTAAAGGATAGGATAACGGGTAGGATAGAGAATTGAATAGGATTGAGGATATTATGGGATAGAGGATAGGATAGGATAGGATACGATAGAGGATAGGATAGGATAGAGGATAGGATAGGATAGAGGATAGGATAGAGGATAGGATAGGATAGAGGATAGGATAGGATATATGATACTATAGGATGGAGGATACGAATTTATAGAGGATAGTACAGGATAGAGGATAGAATAGGGTAGAGGATAGGATAAGATAGAGGATAGGATAGGATAGAGGATAGGACAGGATAGAGGATAGGATAGGGGATTGCATAGGATAGAGGATATGATAGGATAGAGGATAGGATAGGATAGAGGATAGCATAGGATTGAGGATAGGATAGGATAGCATAGGATTGAGGATAGGATAGGATAGAGAATAGGATAGGATAGAGGATAGGATAGGATAGAGGATAGGATAGAGGATTGGATAGGATTGAGGATATTATGGGATAGAGGATATGATAGGATAGGATAGGATAGGATATAATAGAGGATAGGATAGGATAAAGGATATGATAGGATAGAGGATAGGATAGAATAGAGTATAGGATAGGATAGAGGATAGGATAGGATATATGATACTATAGGATGGAGGATACGGTATTATAGAGGACAGGATAGGATATATGATATTATAGGATGGAGGATACGATATTATAGAGGATAGGATAGGATAGACGATAGGATAGGGGATTGCATAGGATAGAGGATATGATAGGATAGAGGATAGGATAGGATAGAGGATAGGATAGGACAGAGGATAGGATAGGATAGAGGATAGGATTGGATAGAGGATAGGATAGGATAGAGTACTGGATAGTATGGAGGATAAGATAATATAGAGAATAGGATAGGATAGAGGATAGGACAGGATAGAGGATAGGATAGGATAGAGGATAGGATAGGATTGAGGATAGCATAGGATTGAGAATAGGATAGGATAGAGAATAGGATAGGATAGAGCATAGGATAGGATAGGATAGAGGATAGAATAGAGGATAGAATAGAGGATTGGATAGGATTGATGATATTATGGGATAGAGGATAGGATAGGATAGGATTGGATAGAGGATAGGATAGGATAGAGGATAAGATAATATAGAGAATAGGATAGGATAGAGGATAGGACAGGATAGCGGATAGGATAGGATAGAGGATAGGATAGGATAGAGGATAGGATAGTATAGAGAATAGAATGGGATAGAGGATAGGATAGGATTGAGGATAGGATAGGATAGATGATAGGATAGGGTAGAGGATAGGATAAGATAGAGGATAGGATAGAGTAGAGTACAGGATAGTATAGAGGATAAGATAATATAGAGAATAGGACAGGATAGAGGATAGGATAGGATTGAGGATAGGATAGGATAGAGGATATGATAGGCTAGGATAGAGGATAGGATAGGATTGAGGATAGGATAGGATAGAGGATAGGATAGGATTGAGGATAGCATAGGATTGAGGATAGGATAGGATAGAGAATAGGATAGGATAGAGGATAGGATAGGATAGGATATAATAGAGGATAGGATAGGATAAAGGATATGATAGGATAGAGGATAGGATAGAATAGAGTATAGGATAGGATAGAGGATAGGATAGGATTGAGGATAGGATAGGATAGATGATAGGATAGAGGATTGGATGGGATAGAGGATACGATACGATAGAGGATAGGATAGGATAGAGGATGGGATAGGACAGAGGATAGGATAGGATAGAGGACAGGATAGGATAGAGGATAGGATAGGATAGAGGATATGATAGGCTAGGATAGAGGATAGGATAGGACAGAGGATAGGATAGGATAGAGGATATGATAGGCTAGGATAGAGGATAGGATAGGATTGAGGATAGGATAGGATAGAGGATAGGATAGGATTGAGGATAGCATAGGATTGAGGATAGGATAGGATAGAGAATAGGATAGGATAGAGGATAGGATAGGATAGAGGATAGGATAGAGGATAGGATAGAGGATTGGATAGGATTGAGGATATTATGGGATAGAGGATAGGATAGGATAGGATAGGATAGAGGATAGGATAGGATATATGATACTATAGGATGGAGGATACGATATTATAGAGGATAGTATAGGATAGAGGGTAGGATAGGGTAGAGGATAAGATAGGATAGAGGATAGGATAGGATAGAGGATAGGATATAGGATAGAATAGAGGATTGGATAGAATTGAGGATATTATGGGATAGAGGATAGGATAGGATAGAGGACAGGATAGGATATATGATACTATAGGATGGAGGATACGATATTATAGAGGTTAGTATAGGATAGAGGATAGGATAGGGTAGAGGATAGGATAAGATAGAGGATAGGATAGGGTAGAGGATAGGATAAGATAGAGGATAGGATAGAATAGAGTACAGGATAGTATAGAGGATAAGATAATATAGAGAATAGGACAGGATAGAGGATAGGATAGGATTGAGGATACGATACGATGGAGGATAGGATAGGATAGAGTGTAGGAAAGAGAATTGGATGGGATAGAGGATACGATACGATAGAGGAGGGGATAGGATAGAGGATAAGATAATATAGAAAATAGGATAGGATAGAGGAGAGGACAATATAGAGGATAGGATAGGATAGAGGATAGGATAGGATAGTGGATAGGATAGAATAGGGTATAGGATAGGATAGAGGATAGAATAGGATAAACGATACTATAGGATGGAGGATACGATATTATAGAGGACAGGATAGGATATATGATATTATAGGATGGAGGATACGATATTATAGAGGATAGGATAGGATAGACGATAGGATAGGGGATTGCATAGGATAGAGGATATGGTAGGATAGAGGATAGGATAGGATAGAGGATAGGATAGGACAGAGGATAGGATAGGATAGAGGATAGGATTGGACAGAGGATAGGATAGGATAGAGGATATGATAGGCTAGGATAGAGGATAGGATAGGACAGAGGATAGGATAGGATAGAGGATATGATAGGCTAGGATAGAGGATAGGATAGGATTGAGGACAGGATAGGATAGAGGATAGGATAGGATTGAGGATAGCATAGGATTGAGGATAGGATAGGATAGAGAATAGGATAGGATAGAGGATGGGATAGGACAGAGGATAGGATAGGATAGAGGACAGGATAGGATAGAGGATAGGATAGGATAGAGGATATGATAGGCTAGGATAGAGGATAGGATAGGACAGAGGATAGGATAGGATAGAGGATATGATAGGGTAGGATTGAGGATAGCATAGGATTGAGGATAGGATAGGATAGAGAGTAGGATAGGATAGAGGATAGGATAGGATAGAGGATAGGATAGAGGATTGGATAGGATTGAGGATATTATGGGATAGAGGATAGGATAGGATAGGATAGGATAGAGGATAGGATAGGATAGAGGATAGGATAGGATATATGATACTATAGGATGGAGGATACGATATTATAGAGGATAGTACAGGATAGAGGATAGAATAGGGTAGAGGATAGGATAGGATAGAGGATAGGATAGGATAGAGGATAGGATAGGATATAGGATATGATAGGCTAGGATAGAGGATAGGATAGGATTGAGGATAGGATAGGATAGAGGATAGGATAGGATTGAGGATAGCATAGGATTGAGGATAGGATAGGATAGAGAATAGGATAGGATAGAGGATAGGACAGGCTAGGATAGAGGATAGGATAGGATTGAGGATAGCATAGGATTGAGGAAAGGATAGAGGATTAGATAGGATAGAGGATACGATACGATAGAGGATAGGATAGGATAGTGGGTAGGAAAGAGAATTGGATGGGATAGAGGATACGATACGATAGAGGATAGGATAGGATAGAGGATGGGATAGGACAGAGGATAGGATAGGATAGAGGATAGGATAGGATAGAAGATAGGATAGTATAGAGAATAGAATAGGATAGAGGATAGGATAGGATTGAGGATAGGATAGGATAGATGATAGGATAGAGGATTGGATAGGATAGAGGATACGATACGATAGAGGAGGGGATAGGATAGAGGATGGGATAGGACAGAGGATAGGATAGGATAGAGGATAGAATAGGATAGAGGATAGGATAGGATAGAGGATAGGATAGAGGATAGGTTAGGATAGAGGATAGGATAGGATCGAGGATAGGATAGGATAGATGATAGGATAGAGGATTGGATAGGATAGAGGATACGATACGATAGAGGATAGGATAGGATAGAGGGTAGGATAGAGAATTGGATGGGATAGAGGAGACGATACGATAGAGGATAGGATAGGATAGAGGATGGGATAGGACAGAGGATAGGATAGGATAGATGATAGGATAGGATTGAGGATAGGATAGGATTGAGGATAGGATAGGATAGAGGATAGGATAGGATTGAGGATAGGATAGGATAGAGGATAGGATAGGATTGAGGATATTATAGGATGGAGGATACGATATTATAGAGGATAGGATAGGGTAGAGGATAGTATAAGATAGAGGATAGGATAGGATAGAGGATAGGATAGGATAGAGAATAGGATAGGATAGAGGATAGGACAGGCTAGGATAGAGGATAGGATAGGATTGAGGATAGCATAGGATTGAGGATAGGATAGAGGATTGGATAGGATAGAGGATACGATACGATAGAGGATAGGATAGGATAGTGGGTAGGAAAGAGAATTGGATGGGATAGAGGATACGATACGATAGAGGATAGGATAGGATAGAGGATGGGATAGGACAGAGGATAGGATAGGATAGAGGATAGGATAGGATAGAAGATAGGATAGTATAGAGAATAGAATAGGATAGAGGATAGGATAGGATTGAGGATAGGATAGGATAGATGATAGGATAGAGGATTGGATAGGATAGAGGATACGATACGATAGAGGAGGGGATAGGATAGAGGATGGGATAGGACAGAGGATAGGATAGGATAGAGGATAGAATAGGATAGAGGATAGGATAGGATAGAGGATAGGATAGAGGATAGGTTAGGATAGAGGATAGGATAGGATCGAGGATAGGATAGGATAGATGATAGGATAGAGGATTGGATAGGATAGAGGATACGATACGATAGAGGATAGGATAGGATAGAGGGTAGGATAGAGAATTGGATGGGATAGAGGAGACGATACGATAGAGGATAGGATAGGATAGAGGATGGGATAGGACAGAGGATAGGATAGGATAGAGGATAGGATAGGATTGAGGATAGGATAGGATTGAGGATAGGATAGGATAGAGGATAGGATAGGATTGAGGATAGGATAGGATAGAGGATAGGATAGGATTGAGGATAGGATAGGATTGAGGATAGGATAGGATAGAGGATAGGATAGGATTGAGGATAGGATAGGATAGATGATAGGATAGAGGATAGGATAGGATATATGATATTATAGGATGGAGGATACGATATTATAGAGGATAGGATAGGGTAGAGGATAGTATAAGATAGAGGATAGGATAGGATAGAGGATAGGATAGGATAGAGGATAGGATAGGATAGAGGATAGGATAGAATAGAGAATAGAATAGGATAGAGGATAGGATAGGATTGAGGATAGGATAGGATAGATGATAGGATAGAGGATTGGATAGGATAGAGGATACGATACGATAGAGGATAGGATAGGATAGAGGGTAGGATAGAGAATTGGATGGGATAGAGGAGACGATACGATAGAGGATAGGATAGGATAGAGGATGGGACAGGACAGAGGATAGGACAGGATAGAGGATAGAATAGGATAGAGGATAGGGTAGGATTGAGGATAGGATAGGATAGAGGATAGGATAGGATTGAGGATAGGATAGGATTGAGGATAGGATAGGATAGAGGATAGGATAGTATTGAGGATAGGATAGGATAGATGAAAGGATAGAGGATTGGATAGGATAGAGGATACGATACGATAGAGGATAGGATAAGATATAGGGTACGCTAGAGAATTGAATAGGATTGAGGATATTATGGGATAGAGGATAGGATAGGATAGGATAGAGGATAGGATAGGATAGGGGATAGGATAGGATAGAGGATAGGATAGGATAGAGGATAGGATAGAATAGAGTACAGGATAGGATAGAGGATAGGACAGGATAGAGGATAGGATAGGATAGAGGATAGGGTAGGATAGAAGATAGGATAGTATAGAGAATAGAATAGGATAGAGGATAGGATAGGATTGAGGATAGGATAGGATAGATGATAGGATAGAGGATTGGATAGGATAGAGGATACGATACGATAGAGGATAGGATAGGATAGAGGGTAGGAAAGAGAATTGGATGGGATAGAGGATACGATACGATAGAGCTGGGGATAGGATAGAGGATGGGATAGGACAGAGGATAGAATAGGATAGAGGATAGGATAGGATTGAGGATAGGATAGGATAGCGGGTAGGATAGAGAATTGAATAGGATTGAGGATATTATGGGATACAGGATAGGATAGGATAGGATAGGATAGAGGATAGGATAGGATATGTGATATTATAGGATGGAGGATACGATATTATAGAGGATAGGATAGGGTAGAGGATAGGATAAGATAGAGGATAGGATAGAATAGAGTACAGGATAGTATAGAGTATAAGATAATATAGAGAATAGGATAGGATAGAGGATAGGACAGGCTAGGATAGAGGATAGGATAGGATTGAGGATAGCATAGGATTGAGGATAGGATAGAGGATTGGATAGGATAGAGGATACGATACGATAGAGGATAGGATAGGATAGTGGGTAGGAAAGAAAATTGGATGGGATAGAGGATACGATACGATAGAGGATAGGATAGGATAGAGGATGGGATAGGACAGAGGATAGGATAGGATAGAGGATAGAATAGGATAGAGGATAGAATAGGATTGAGGATAGGATAGGATAGAGGATAGGATAGGATAGGATAGGATAGAGGATAGGATAGGATAGAGGATAGGATAGGATAGAGGATAGGATAGGATAGAGGATAGGATAGGATAGAGGATAGGATAGGATAGAGGATAGGATAGGATATATGATACTATAGGATGGAGGATACGATATTATAGAGGATAGTATAGGATAGAGGGTAGGATAGGGTAGAGGATAAGATAGGATAGAGGATAGGATAGGATAGAGGATAGGATAGAGGATAGAATAGAGGATTGGATATAATTGAGGATATTATTGGATAGAGGATAGGATATGATAGGCTAGGATAGAGGATAGGATAGGATTGAGGATAGGATAGGATAGAGGATAGGATAGGATAGAGGACAGGATAGGATATATGATACTATAGGATGGAGGATACGATATTATAGAGGTTAGTATAGGATAGAGGATAGGATAGGGTAGAGGATAGGATAAGATAGAGGATAGGATAGGGTAGAGGATAGGATAAGATAGAGGATAGGATAGAATAGAGTACAGGATAGTATAGAGGATAAGATAATATAGAGAATAGGACAGGATAGAGGATAGGATAGGATTGAGGATACGATACGATGGAGGATAGGATAGGATAGAGTGTAGGAAAGAGAATTGGATGGGATAGAGGATACGATACGATAGAGGAGGGGATAGGATAGAGGATAAGATAGGGTAGAGGATAGGATAAGATAGAGGATAGGATAGGGTAGAGGATAGGATAAGATAGAGGATAGGATAGAATAGAGTACAGGATAGTATAGAGGATAAGATAATATAGAGAATAGGACAGGATAGAGGATAGGATAGGATTGAGGATACGATACGATGGAGGATAGGATAGGATAGAGTGTAGGAAAGAGAATTGGATGGGATAGAGGATACGATACGATAGAGGAGGGGATAGGATAGAGGATAAGATAATATAGAGAATAGGATAGGATAGAGGATAGGACAGGATAGAGGATAGGATAGGATAGAGGATAGGATAGGATAGTGGATAGGATAGGATAGAGGATAGGATAGGATAGAGGATAGCATAGGATTGAGAATAGGATAGGATAGCATAGGATTGAGGATAGGATAGGATAGAGAATAGGATAGGATAGAGGATAGGATAGGATAGAGTATAGGATAGGATAGAGGATAGGATAGGATATACGATACTATAGGATGGAGGATACGATATTATAGAGGACAGGATAGGATATATGATATTATAGGATGGAGGATACGATATTATAGAGGATAGGATAGGATAGACGATAGGATAGGGGATTGCATAGGATAGAGGATATGGTAGGATAGAGGATAGGATAGGATAGAGGATAGGATAGGACAGAGGATAGGATAGGTTAGAGGATAGGATTGGACAGAGGATAGGATAGGATAGAGGATATGATAGGCTAGGATAGAGGATAGGATAGGACAGAGGATAGGATAGGATAGAGGATATGATAGGCTAGGATAGAGGATAGGATAGGATTGAGGATAGGATAGGATAGAGGATAGGATAGGATTGAGGATAGCATAGGATTGAGGATAGGATAGGATAGAGAATAGGATAGGATAGAGGATGGGATAGGACAGAGGATAGGATAGGATAGAGGACAGGATAGGATAGAGGATAGGATAGGATAGAGGATATGATAGGCTAGGATAGAGGATAGGATAGGACAGAGGATAGGATAGGATAGAGGATATGATAGGCTAGGATAGAGGATAGGATAGGATTGAGGATAGGATAGGATAGAGGATAGGATAGGATTGAGGATAGCATAGGATTGAGGATAGGATAGGATAGAGAGTAGGATAGGATAGAGGATAGGATAGGATAGAGGATAGGACAGAGGATTGGATAGGATTGAGGATATTATGGGATAGAGGATAGGATAGGATAGGATAGGATAGAGGATAGGATAGGATAGAGGATAGGATAGGATATATGATACTATAGGATGGAGGATACGATATTATAGAGGATAGTACAGGATAGAGGATAGGATAGGATAGAATATAGGATAGGATAGAGGATAGGATAGGATTGAGGATAGCATAGGATTGAGGATAGGATAGGATAGAGAGTAGGATAGGATCGAGGATAGGATAGGATAGAGGATAGGATAGAGGATTGGATAGGAATGAGTATATTATGGGTAAGAGGATAGGATAGGATAGGATAGGATAGAGAATAGGATAGGATAGAGGATAGGATTGGATAGAGGATAGGATAGGATAGAGGATATGATACGATAGAGGATAGGATAGGATATATGATACTATAGGATGGAGGATACGATATTATAGAGGATAGTATAGGATAGAGGATAGGATAGGATAGAGGATAGGATAGAGAATTGGATAGGATAGGACAGAGGATAGGATAGGATAGAGGATAGGATTGGATAGAGGATATGATAGGATAGAGGATAGGATAGGATAGAGGATACGATATTATACAGGATACGATTTTATAGACGATATTATAGGATAGAGCACCGGATAGGACATGGGATACGATATTATAGAGGATACGATATTATGGAGGATAGGATAGGATAGAGAATATGATAGGATAGAGGATAGGATAGGATAGAGGATAGGATAGGATAGAGGATAGGATAGGATAGAGGATAGGATAGGATATATGATACTATAGGATGGAGGATACGATATTATAGAGGATAGTATAGGATAGAGGATAGGATAGGGTAGAGGATAGGATAAGATAGATGATAGGATAGGGTAGAGGATAGGATAAGATAGAGGATAGGATAGAATAGAGTACAGGATAGTATAGAGGACAAGATAATATAGAGAATAGGATAGGATAGAGGATAGGACAGGATAGAGGATAGGATAGGATAGAGGATAGGATAGGATAGAGGATAGGATAGGACAGAGGATAGGATAGGATAGAGGATATGTTAGGATAGAGATTAGGATAGGATAGAGGATATGATAGGCTCGGATAGAGGATAGGATAGGATAGAGGATAGCATAGGATTGAGGATAGGATAGGATAGAGAGTAGGATAGGATAGAGGATAGGATAGGATAGAGGATAGGGTAGAATAGAGTACAGGATAGTATAGAGGACAAGATAATATAGAGAATAGGATAGGATAGAGGATAGGACAGGATAGAGGATAGGATAGGATAGAGGATAGGATAGGATAGAGGATGGGATAGGATTGAGCACAGGATAGGATAGATGATAGGATAGGATAGAGAATAGAATAGGATAGAGGATATGATAGGATTGCGGATAGGATAGGATAGATGATAGGATAGAGGATTTGATAGAATAGAGGATACGATACGATAGAGGATAGGATAGGATAGAGGGTAGGATAGAGAATTGGATGGGATTGACGATATGATAGGATAGAGGATAGGACAGGATAGAGGATAGGATAGGATAGAATATAGGATAGGATAGAGGGTAGGACAGGATAGAGGATAGGATAGGATAGAGGATAGGATAGGATAGAGGATAGGATAGGATGGAGGATAGGATAGGATATAGGGTAGGATAGAGAATTGGATAGGATAGAGGATACGATACGATAGAGGATAGGATAGGATAGAGGATAGGATAGGATAGAGGATAGGATAGGATTGAGGATAGCATAGGATTGAGGATAGGATAGGATAGAGAGTAGGATAGGATAGAGGATAGGATAGGATAGAGGATAGGATAGAGGATTGGATAGGATTGAGGATATTATGGGAAAGAGGATAGGATAGGATAGGATAGGATAGAGGATAGGATAGGATAGACGATAGGATAGGATAGAGGACAGGATAGGATTGAGGATAGGATAGGATAGATGATAGGATAGAGGATTGGATAGGATAGAGGATACGATACGATAGAGGATAGGATAGGATAGAGGGTAGGATAGAGAATTGGATGGGATAGAGGATACGATACGATAGAGGATAGGATAGGATAGAGGATGGGATAGGACAGAGGATAGGATAGGATAGAGGATATGATAGGATAGAGGATAGGATAGGATAGAAGATATGATAGGCTAGGATAGAGGATAGGATAGGATTGAGGATAGAATAGGATAGAGGATAGGATAGGATTGAGGACAGGATAGGATTGAGGATAGGATAGGATTGAGGACAGGATAGGATTGAGGATAGGATAGGATAGATGATAGGATAGAGGATTGGATAGGATAGAGGATACGATACGGTAGAGGATAGGATAGGATAGAGGGTAGGATTGAGAATTGAATAGGATTGACGATATGATAGGATAGAGGATAGGACAGGATAGAGGATAGGATAGGATAGAATATAGGATAGGATAGAGGGTAGGACAGGATAGAGGATAGGATAGGATAGAGGATAGGATAGGATAGAGGATAGGATAGGATGGAGGATAGGATAGGATAGAGAATAGGATAGGATAGAGGATAGGATAGGGGATTGGATAGGATAGAGGATAGGAGACGATGGAGGATAGGATAGGATAGAGGATAGGATAGGATAGAGGCTAGGATAGTATAGAGGATTGGATAGGATCGACCTTAGGATAGGATAGAGGATAGAGTAGGATAGAGGATAGGATAGAGTATAGGGTAGAGGATTGGATAGGATAGAGGATATTATAGGATAACGGATAGGATAGGATAGAGTATAGAATAGGATAGAGGATACAATCGGATGGGTAGGATAGAGGATAGGATAGGATAGAGGATAGGATAGGGTAGAGGATAGGATAGGGTAGAGGATAGGATAGGATAGAGGATATGATAGGATAGAGGATAGGATAGGATAGAGGATAGGATAGGATAGAGGATAGGATAGGATAGAGGATAGGATAGGATAGAGGATAGGATAGGATAGAGGATAGGATAGGATAGAGGATAGGATAGGATAGAGGATTGGATAGGATAGAGGATAGGATAGTGGATTGGATAGAGGATTGGATAGTATAAAGGATAGGAGAGGATAGAGGATAGGATAGGATTGAGGATAGGATTGGATACAGGATCGGATAGGATATATGATATTATAGGTTGGAGGATACGATATTATAGAGGATAGGATAGGATAAACGATAGAATAGGGGATTGGATAGGATACAGAATAGGATAGGATAGACGATAGGATAGGATAGAGGATAGGATAGGATTGGAGATAGGATAGGATTGGAGATAGGATAGGGTAGATGATAGGATGGGATAGAGGATAGGATAGAGGATTGGATAGGATAGAGGATAGGATAGAGGATTGGATAGGATTGAGGATATTATGGGATAGAGGATAGGATAGGATAGGATAGGATAGAGGATAGGATAGGATGGAGGATAGGATAAGATAGAGGATAGGATAGGATAGAGGATAGGATAGGATAACGAATAGGATAGGATAGAGGATATGATAGCATAGAGGATAGGATGGGATAGAGGATAGGATAGGATAACGAATAGGATAGGATAGAGGATATGATAGCATAGAGGATAGGATAGGATAGAGGATAGGATAGGATAGAGGATATGATAGGATAGACGATAGGATAGGATAGAGGACAGGATAGGATTGAGGATAGGATAGGATAGATGATAGGATAGAGGATTGGATAGGATAGAGGATACGATACGATAGAGGATAGGATAGGATAGAGGGTAGGATAGAGAATTGGATGGGATAGAGGATACGATACGATAGAGGATAGGATAGGATAGAGGATGGGATAGGACAGAGGATAGGATAGGATAGAGGATATGATAGCATAGAGGATAGGATAGGATAGAAGATATGATAGGCTAGGATAGAGGATAGGATAGGATTGAGGATAGAATAGGATAGAGGATAGGATAGGATTGAGGACAGGATAGGATTGAGGATAGGATAGGATAGATGATAGCATAGAGGATTGGATAGCATAGAGGATACGATACGGTAGAGGATAGGATAGGATAGAGGGTAGGATTGAGAATTGAATAGGATTGAGGATATGATAGGATAGAGGATAGGACAGGATAGAGGATAGGATAGGATAGAATATAGGATAGGATAGAGGATAGGATAGGATTGAGGATAGCATAGGATTGAGGATAGGACAGGATAGAGAGTAGGATAGGATAGAGGATAGGATAGGATAGAGGATAGGATAGAGGATTGGATAGGAATGAGTATATTGTGGGTAAGAGGATAGGATAGGATAGGATAGGATAGAGGATAGGATAGGATAGAGGATAGGATTGGATAGAGGATAGGAAAGGATAGAGGATATGATACGATAGAGGATAGGATAGGATATATGATACTATAGGATGGAGGATACGATATTATAGAGGATAGTATAGGATAGAGGATAGGATAGGATAGAGGATAGGATAGAGAATTGGATAGGATAGGACAGAGGATAGGATAGGATAGAGGATAGGATTGGATAGAGGATATGATAGGATAGAGGATAGGATAGGATAGAGGATACGATATTATACAGGATACGATTTTATAGACGATATTATAGGATAGAGCACCGGATAGGACATGGGATACGATATTATAGAGGATACGATATTATGGAGGATAGGATAGGATAGAGAATATGATAGGATAGAGGATAGGATAGGATAGAGGATAGGATAGGATAGAGGATAGGATAGGATAGAGGATAGGATAGGATATATGATACTATAGGATGGAGGATACGATATTATAGAGGATAGTATAGGATAGAGGATAGGATAGGGTAGAGGATAGGATAAGATAGATGATAGGATAGGGTAGAGGATAGGATAAGATAGAGGATAGGATAGAATAGAGTACAGGATAGTATAGAGGACAAGATAATATAGAGAATAGGATAGGATAGAGGATAGGACAGGATAGAGGATAGGATAGGATAGAGGATAGGATAGGATAGAGGATAGGATAGGACAGAGGATAGGATAGGATAGAGGATATGTTAGGATAGAGATTAGGATAGGATAGAGGATATGATAGGCTCGGATAGAGGATAGGATAGGATAGAGGATAGCATAGGATTGAGGATAGGATAGGATAGAGAGTAGGATAGGATAGAGGATAGGATAGGATAGAGGATAGGATAGGATAGAGGATAGGATAGGATAGAGGATGGGATAGGATTGAGCACAGGATAGGATAGATGATAGGATAGGATAGAGAATAGAATAGGATAGAGGATATGATAGGATTGCGGATAGGATAGGATAGATGATAGGATAGAGGATTTGATAGAATAGAGGATACGATACGATAGAGGATAGGATAGTGTAGAGTGTAGGATAGAGGATAGGATAGGATAGAGGATAAGATAGGATAGAGGATAGGATAGGATAGAGGATAGGATAGAGGATTGGATAGGATTGAGGATATTATGCGATAGAGGATAGGATAGGATAGAGAACAGAATAGGATTGAGGATATGATAGGATAGATGATAGGATAGAGGATTGGTTAGGATAGAGGATACGATACGATAGAGGATAGGATAGGATAGAGGGTAGGATAGTGAATTGAATAGGATTGAGGATATTATGGGATAGAGGATAGGATAGGATAGGATAGAGGATAGGATAGGATAGAGGATAGGATGGGATATATGATATTGTAGGATCGAGGATACGATATTATAGAGGATAGTATAGGATAGAGGGTAGGATAGGATATAGGGTAGGATAGCGAATTGGATAGGATAGAGGATACGATACGATAGAGGATAGGATAGGATAGAGGATAGGATAGGATAGAGGATAGGATAGGATTGAGGATAGCATAGGATTGAGGATAGGATAGGATAGAGAGTAGGATAGGATAGAGGATAGGATAGGATAGAGGATAGGATAGAGGATTGGATAGGATTGAGGATATTATGGGAAAGAGGATAGGATAGGATAGGATAGGATAGAGGATAGGATAGGATAGACGATAGGATAGGATAGAGGACAGGATAGGATTGAGGATAGGATAGGATAGATGATAGGATAGAGGATTGGATAGGATAGAGGATACGATACGATAGAGGATAGGATAGGATAGAGGGTAGGATAGAGAATTGGATGGGATAGAGGATACGATACGATAGAGGATAGGATAGGATAGAGGATGGGATAGGACAGAGGATAGGATAGGATAGAGGATATGATAGGATAGAGGATAGGATAGGATAGAAGATATGATAGGCTAGGATAGAGGATAGGATAGGATTGAGGATAGAATAGGATAGAGGATAGGATAGGATTGAGGACAGGATAGGATTGAGGATAGTATAGGATAGATGATAGGATAGAGGATTGGATAGGATAGAGGATACGATACGGTAGAGGATAGGATAGGATAGAGGGTAGGATTGAGAATTGAATAGGATTGAGGATATGATAGGATAGAGGATAGGACAGGATAGAGGATAGGATAGGATAGAATATAGGATAGGATAGAGGATAGGATAGGATTGAGGATAGCATAGGATTGAGGATAGGATAGGATAGAGAGTAGGATAGGATAGAGGATAGGATAGGATAGAGGATAGGATAGAGGATTGGATAGGAATGAGTATATTATGGGTAAGAGGATAGGATAGGATAGGATAGGATAGAGGATAGGATAGGATAGAGGATAGGATTGGATAGAGGATATGATAGGATAGAGGATAGGATAGGATAGAGGATACGATATTATACAGGATACGATTTTATAGACGATATTATAGGATAGAGCACCGTATAAGACATGGGATACGATATTATAGAGGATACGATATTATAGAGGATAGGATAGGATAGAGTATAGGTTAGGATAGAGGTTAGGATATAATAGAGGATATGATAGGCTCGGATAGAGGATAGGATAGGATAGAGGATAGGATAGGATAGAGGATAGGATAGGATAGAGGATAGGATAGGATAGAGGATAGGATAGGATAGAGGATATGATACGATAGAGGATAGGATAGGATATATGATACTATAGGCTGGAGGATACGATATTATAGAGGATTGTATAGGATAGAGGATAGGATGGGATTGAGGATAAGATAGGATAGACAATAGGATAGGATAGAGGATAGGATAGGATAGAGGATAGGATAGGATAGAGGATAGGATAGGATAGAGGACAGGATAGGATATATGATAGGATAGGATAGAGGATAGGATAGAGGATTGGATAGGATTGAGGATATTATGGGATAGAGGATATTATAGGATATTATAGGATAGAGGATAGGATAGGATAGAGGATAGGATAGAGAATTGGATAGGATAGGACAGAGGATAGGATAGGATAGAGGATAGGATTGGATAGAGGATATGATAGGATAGAGGATAGGATAGGATAGAGGATACGATATTATACAGGATACGATTTTATAGACGATATTATAGGATAGAGCACCGGATAGGACATGGGATACGATATTATAGAGGATACGATATTATGGAGGATAGGATAGGATAGAGAATATGATAGGATAGAGGATAGGATAGGATAGAGGATAGGATAGGATAGAGGATATGATACGATAGAGGATAGGATAGGATATATGATACTATAGGATCGAGGATACGATATTATAGAGGATAGTATAGGATAGAGGCTAGGATAGGATATAGGGTAGGATAGAGAATTGGATAGGATAGGACAGAGGATAGGATAGGATAGAGGATAGGATTGGATAGAGGATAGGATAGGATAGAGGATACGATATTATACAGGATACGATTTTATAGACGATATTATAGGATAGAGCACCGTATAAGACATGGGATACGATATTATAGAGGATACGATATTATAGAGGATAGGATAGGATAGAGTATAGGTTAGGATAGAGGTTAGGATATAATAGAGGATATGATAGGCTCGGATAGAGGATAGGATAGGATAGAGGATAGGATAGGATAGAGGATAGGATAGGATAGAGGATAGGATAGGATAGAGGATAGGATAGGATAGAGGATATGATACGATAGAGGATAGGATAGGATATATGATACTATAGGCTGGAGGATACGATATTATAGAGGATTGTATAGGATAGAGGATAGGATGGGATTGAGGATAAGATAGGATAGACAATAGGATAGGATAGAGGATAGGATAGGATAGAGGATAGGATAGGATAGAGGATAGGATAGGATAGAGGACAGGATAGGATATATGATAGGATAGGATAGAGGATAGGATAGAGGATTGGATAGGATTGAGGATATTATGGGATAGAGGATATTATAGGATATTATAGGATAGAGGATAGGATAGGATAGAGGATAGGATAGAGAATTGGATAGGATAGGACAGAGGATAGGATAGGATAGAGGATAGGATTGGATAGAGGATATGATAGGATAGAGGATAGGATAGGATAGAGGATACGATATTATACAGGATACGATTTTATAGACGATATTATAGGATAGAGCACCGGATAGGACATGGGATACGATATTATAGAGGATACGATATTATGGAGGATAGGATAGGATAGAGAATATGATAGGATAGAGGATAGGATAGGATAGAGGATAGGATAGGATAGAGGATATGATACGATAGAGGATAGGATAGGATATATGATACTATAGGATCGAGGATACGATATTATAGAGGATAGTATAGGATAGAGGCTAGGATAGGATATAGGGTAGGATAGAGAATTGGATAGGATAGGACAGAGGATAGGATAGGATAGAGGATAGGATTGGATAGAGGATATGATAGGATAGAGGATAGGATAGGATAGAGGATACGATATTATACAGGATACGATTTTATAGACGATATTATAGGATAGAGCACCTTATAGGACATGGGATACGATATTATAGAGGATACGATATTATAGAGGATAGGATAGGATAGAGGATAGGATAAGATAGAGGATAGGATAGGGTAAAGGATAGGATAAGATAGCGGATAGGATAGAATAGAGTACAGGATAGTATAGAGGACAAGATAATATAGAGAATAGGATAGGATAGAGGATAGGACAGGATAGAGGATAGGACAGGATAGAGGATAGGATAGGATAGAGGATAGGATAGGATAGAGGATAGGATAGGATAGAGGATAGGATAGGACAGAAGATAGGATAGGATAGAGGATAGGTTAGGATAGAGGTTAGGATGTAATAGAGGACATGATAGGCTCGGATAGAGGATAGGATAGGATAGAGGATAGGATAGGATAGAGGACAGGATAGGATATATGATAGGATAGGATAGAGGATAGGATAGAGGATTGGATAGGATTGAGGATATTATGGGATAGAGGATATTATAGGATATTATAGGATAGAGGATAGGATAGGATAGAGGATAGGATAGGATAGAGGATACGATACGGTAGAGGATAGGATAGGATAGAGGGTAGGATTGAGAATTGAATAGGATTGAGGATATGATAGGATAGAGGATAGGACAGGATAGAGGATAGGATAGGATAGAATATAGGATAGGATAGAGGATAGGATAGGATTGAGGATAGCATAGGATTGAGGATAGGATAGGATAGAGAGTAGGATAGGATAGAGGATAGGATAGGATAGAGGATAGGATAGAGGATTGGATAGGAATGAGTATATTATGGGTAAGAGGATAGGATAGGATAGGATAGGATAGAGGATAGGATAGGATAGAGGATAGGATTGGATAGAGGATATGATAGGATAGAGGATAGGATAGGATAGAGGATACGATATTATACAGGATACGATTTTATAGACGATATTATAGGATAGAGCACCGTATAGGACATGGGATACGATATTATAGAGGATACGATATTATAGAGGATAGGATAGGATAGAGTATAGGTTAGGATAGAGGTTAGGATATAATAGAGGATATGATAGGCTCGGATAGAGGATAGGATAGGATAGAGGATAGGATAGGATAGAGGATAGGATAGGATAGAGGATAGGATAGGATAGAGGATAGGATAGGATAGAGGATAGGATAGGATAGAGGATAGGATAGGATAGAGGATAGGATAGGATAGAGGATATGATACGATAGAGGATAGGATAGGATATATGATACTATAGGCTGGAGGATACGATATTATAGAGGATTGTATAGGATAGAGGATAGGATAGGATTGAGGATAAGATAGGATAGACAATAGGATAGGATAGAGGATAGGATAGGATAGAGGATATGATAGGATAGAGGATAGGATAGGATAGAGGATACGATATTATACAGGATACGATTTTATAGACGATAGTATAGGATAGAGCACCGGATAGGACATGGGATACGATATTATAGAGGATACGATATTATGGGGGATAGGATAGGATAGAGAATATGATAGGATAGAGGATAGGATAGGATAGAGGATAGGATAGGATAGAGGATAGGATAGGATAGAGGATAGGATAGGATAGAGGATAGGATAGGACAGAGGATAGGATAGGATAGAAGATATGTTAGGATAGAGATTAGGATAGGATAGAGGATATTATAGGCTCGGATAGAGGATAGGATAGGATAGAGGATAGCATAGGATTGAGGATAGGATAGGATAGAGAGTAGGATAGGATAGAGGATAGGATAGGATAGAGGATAGGATAGAATAGAGTACAGGATAGTATAGAGGACAAGATAATATAGAGAATAGGATAGGATAGAGGATAGGACAGGATAGAGGATAGGATAGGATAGAGGATAGGATAGGATAGAGGATGGGATAGGATTGAGCACAGGATAGGATAGATGATAGGATAGGATAGAGAATAGAATAGGATAGAGGATATGATAGGATTGCGGATAGGATAGGATAGATGATAGGATAGAGGATTTGATAGAATAGAGGATACGATACGATAGAGGATAGGATAGTGTAGAGTGTAGGATAGAGGATAGGATAGGATAGAGGATAAGATAGGATAGAGGATAGGATAGGATAGAGGATAGGATAGGATTGGAGATAGGATAGGATAGATGATAGGATAGGATAGAGGATACGATAGAGGATTGGATAGGATAGAGGATAGGATAGAGGATTGGATAGGATTGAGGATATTATGGGATAGAGGATAGGATAGGATAGAGAACAGAATAGGATTGAGGATATGATAGGATAGATGATAGGATAGAGGATTGGTTAGGATAGAGGATACGATACGATAGAGGATAGGATAGGATAGAGGGTAGGATAGTGAATTGAATAGGATTGAGGATATTATGGGATAGAGGATAGGATAGGATAGGATAGAGGATAGGATAGGATAGAGGATAGGATGGGATATATGATATTGTAGGATCGAGGATACGATATTATAGAGGATAGTATAGGATAGAGGGTAGGATAGGATATAGGGTAGTATAGAGAATTGGATAGGATAGAGGATACGATACGATAGAGGATAGGATAGGATAGAGGATAGGATAGGATAGAGGATAGGATAGGATTGAGGATAGCATAGGATTGAGGATAGGATAGGATAGAGAGTAGGATAGGATAGAGGATAGGATAGGATAGAGGATAGGATAGAGGATTGGATAGGATTGAGGATATTATGGGAAAGAGGATAGGATAGGATAGGATAGGATAGAGGATAGGATAGGATAGACGATAGGATAGGATAGAGGACAGGATAGGATTGAGGATAGGATAGGATAGATGATAGGATAGAGGATTGGATAGGATAGAGGATACGATACGATAGAGGATAGGATAGGATAGAGGGTAGGATAGAGAATTGGATGGGATAGAGGATACGATACGATAGAGGATAGGATAGGATAGAGGATGGGATAGGACAGAGGATAGGATAGGATAGAGGATATGATAGGATAGAGGATAGGATCGGATAGAAGATATGATAGGCTAGGATAGAGGATAGGATAGGATTGAGGATAGAATAGGATAGAGGATAGGATAGGATTGAGGACAGGATAGGATTGAGGATAGGATAGGATAGATGATAGGATAGAGGATTGGATAGGATAGAGGATACGATACGGTAGAGGATAGGATAGGATAGAGGGTAGGATTGAGAATTGAATAGGATTGAGGATATGATAGGATAGAGGATAGGACAGGATAGAGGATAGGATAGGATAGAATATAGGATAGGATAGAGGATAGGATAGGATTGAGGATAGCATAGGATTGAGGATAGGATAGGATAGAGAGTAGGATAGGATAGAGGATAGGATAGGATAGAGGATAGGATAGAGGATTGGATAGGAATGAGTATATTATGGGTAAGAGGATAGGATAGGATAGGATAGGATAGAGGATAGGATAGGATAGAGGATAGGATAGGATAGAGGACAGGATAGGATTGAGGATAGGATAGGATAGATGATAGGATAGAGGATTGGATAGGATAGAGGATACGATACGATAGAGGATAGGATAGGATAGAGGGTAGGATTGAGAATTGAATAGGATTGAGGATATTATGGGACAGAGGATATGATAGGATAGGATAGGATAGAGGATAGGATAGGATAGAGGATAGGATAGGATAGAGGATAGGATTGGATAGACGATAGGATAGGGGATAGGATAGGATAGGATAGAGAATAGGATAGGATAGAGGATAGGAGACGATGGAGGATAGGATAGGATAGAGGATAGGATAGAGGATAGGATAGGATAGAGGATAGGATAGGATAGAGGATAGGATAGGATAGAGAATAGGATAGGATAGAGGATAGGATAGGGGATTGGATAGGATAGAGGATAGGAGACGATGGAGGATAGGATAGGATAGAGGATAGGATAGGACAGAGGATAGGATAGGATAGAGGATAGGATAGGATAGAGGATGGGATTGGATGGAGGATAGGATAGGATAGAATATAGGATAGAGGATTGGATAGGATAGAGTATACCATACGATAGAGGATAGGCTAGGATAGATGGTAGGATAGAGAAAGGGATAGGATAGAGGATACGATACGATAGAGGATAGGATAGGATATATGATATTATAGGATGGAGGATACGATATTATAGAGGATAGGATAGGATAGACGATAGGATAGGGGATTGGATAGGATTGAGGATATGATAGGATAGGATAGGATAGGATAGAGGATAGGATAGGATAGAGTATACCATACGATAGAGGATAGGCTAGGGTAGATGGTAGGATAGAGAATTGGATAGGATAGAGGATACGATACGATAGAGGATAGGATAGGATATATGATATTATAGGATGGAGGATACGATATTATAGAGGATAGGCTAGGGTAGAGGATAGTATAAGATAGAGGATAGGATAGGGTAGAGGATAGGATAAGATAGAGGATAGGATAGAATAGAGTACAGGATAGTATAGAGGATAAGATAATATAGAGAATAGGATAGGATAGATGATAGGACATGATAGAGGATAGGATAGGATAGAGGATGGGATAGGATATTGGATAGGATAGTATAGAGAATAGAATAGGATAGAGGATAGGATAGGATAGAGGATACGATAGAGGATTGGATAGGATAGAGGATAGGATAGAGGATTGGATAGGATTGAGGATATTATGGGATAGAGGATAGGATAGGATAGAGAACAGAATAGGATTGAGGATATGATAGGATAGATGATAGGATAGAGGATTGGTTAGGATAGAGGATACGATACGATAGAGGATAGGATAGGATAGAGGGTAGGATAGTGAATTGAATAGGATTGAGGATATTATGGGATAGAGGATAGGATAGGATAGGATAGAGGATAGGATAGGATAGAGGATAGGATGGGATATATGATATTGTAGGATCGAGGATACGATATTATAGAGGATAGTATAGGATAGAGGGTAGGATAGGATATAGGGTAGTATAGAGAATTGGATAGGATAGAGGATACGATACGATAGAGGATAGGATAGGATAGAGGATAGGATAGGATAGAGGATAGGATAGGATTGAGGATAGCATAGGATTGAGGATAGGATAGGATAGAGAGTAGGATAGGATAGAGGATAGGATAGGATAGAGGATAGGATAGAGGATTGGATAGGATTGAGGATATTATGGGAAAGAGGATAGGATAGGATAGGATAGGATAGAGGATAGGATAGGATAGACGATAGGATAGGATAGAGGACAGGATAGGATTGAGGATAGGATAGGATAGATGATAGGATAGAGGATTGGATAGGATAGAGGATACGATACGATAGAGGATAGGATAGGATAGAGGGTAGGATAGAGAATTGGATGGGATAGAGGATACGATACGATAGAGGATAGGATAGGATAGAGGATGGGATAGGACAGAGGATAGGATAGGATAGAGGATATGATAGGATAGAGGATAGGATAGGATAGAAGATATGATAGGCTAGGATAGAGGATAGGATAGGATTGAGGATAGAATAGGATAGAGGATAGGATAGGATTGAGGACAGGATAGGATTGAGGATAGGATAGGATAGATGATAGGATAGAGGATTGGATAGGATAGAGGATACGATACGGTAGAGGATAGGATAGGATAGAGGGTAGGATTGAGAATTGAATAGGATTGAGGATATGATAGGATAGAGGATAGGACAGGATAGAGGATAGGATAGGATAGAATATAGGATAGGATAAAGGATAGGATAGGATTGAGGATAGCATAGGATTGAGGATAGGATAGGATAGAGAGTAGGATAGGATAGAGGATAGGATAGGATAGAGGATAGGATAGAGGATTGGATAGGAATGAGTATATTATGGGTAAGAGGATAGGATAGGATAGGATAGGATAGAGGATAGGATAGGATAGAGGATAGGATAGGATAGAGGACAGGATAGGATTGAGGATAGGATAGGATAGATGATAGGATAGAGGATTGGATAGGATAGAGGATACGATACGATAGAGGATAGGATAGGATAGAGGGTAGGATTGAGAATTGAATAGGATTGAGGATATTATGGGACAGAGGATATGATAGGATAGGATAGGATAGAGGATAGGATAGGACAGAGGATAGGATAGGATAGAGGATAGGATTGGATAGACGATAGGATAGGGGATAGGATAGGATAGGATAGAGAATAGGATAGGATAGAGGATAGGAGACGATGGAGGATAGGATAGGATAGAGGATAGGATAGAGGATAGGATAGGATAGAGGATAGGATAGGATAGAGGATAGGATAGGATAGAGAATAGGATAGGATAGAGGATAGGATAGGGGATTGGATAGGATAGAGGATAGGAGACGATGGAGGATAGGATAGGATAGAGGATAGGATAGGACAGAGGATAGGATAGGATAGAGGATAGGATAGGATAGAGGATGGGATTGGATGGAGGATAGGATAGGATAGAATATAGGATAGAGGATTGGATAGGATAGAGTATACCATACGATAGAGGATAGGCTAGGGTAGATGGTAGGATAGAGAATTGGATAGGATAGAGGATACGATACGATAGAGGATAGGATAGGATATATGATATTATAGGATGGAGGATACGATATTATAGAGGATAGGCTAGGGTAGAGGATAGTATAAGATAGAGGATAAGATAATATAGAGAATAGGATAGGATAGATGATAGGACATGATAGAGGATAGGATAGGATAGAGGATGGGATAGGATATTGGATAGGATAGTATAGAGAATAGAATAGGATAGAGGATAGGATAGGATTGAGGATAGGATAGGATAGAGGATAGGATAGGATAGAGGATAGGATAGGATTGAGGATAGCATAGGATTGAGGATAGGGTAGCGTAGAGAATAGGATAGGATAGAGGATAGGATAGGATAGAGGATAGGATAGAGGATACGATACGATAGAGGATAGGATAGGATAAGGAATAGGATAGGATAAAGGATATGATAGGATAGAGGATAGGATAGGATTGAGGATAGGATAGAGGATTGGATAGGATAGAAGATAGGATAGTATAGAGAATAGAATAGGATAGAGGATAGGATAGGATTGAGGATAGGATAGGATAGATGATAGGATAGAGGTTTGGATAGGATAGAGGATACGATACGATAGAGGATAGGATAGGATAGAGGATAGGATAGGGTAGAGGATAGGATAAGATAGAGGATAGGATAGGATAGAGGATAGGATAGGATATACGATATTATAGGATGGAGGATACGATATTATAGAGGATAGTATAGGATAGAGGGTAGGATAGGATATAGGGTAGGATAGAGAATTGGACAGGATAGAGGATACGATACGATAGAGGATAGGATAGGATAGAGGATAGGATAGGACAGAGGATAGGATAGGATAGAGGACAGGATTGGACAGAGGATAGGATAGGATATAGGATATGATAGGCTAGGATAGAGGATGGGATAGGATATATGATACTATAGGATGGAGGATACGATATTATAGAGGATAGTATAGGATAGAGGATAGGATAGGGTAGAGGATAGGATAAGACAGAGGATAGGATAGGATAGAGGATAGGATAGGATACAGGATATGATAGCCTAGGATAGAGGATAGGATAGCATTGAGGATAGGATAGGATAGAGGATAGGATAGCATTGAGGATAGGATAGGATAGAGGATAGGATAGGATATATGATATTATAGGATGGAGGATACGATATTATAGAGGATAGGCTAGGGTAGAGGATAGTATAAGATAGAGGATAGGATAGGGTAGAGGATAGGATAAGATAGAGGATAGGATAGAATAGAGTACAGGATAGTATAGAGGATAAGATAATATAGAGAATAGGATAGGATAGACGATAGGACATGATAGAGGATAGGATAGGATAGAGGATGGGATAGGATAGAGGATAGGATAGTATAGAGAATAGAATAGGATAGAGGATAGGATAGGATTGAGGATAGGATAGGATAGATGATAGGATAGAGGATTGGATAGGATAGAGGATACGATACGATAGAGGATAGGATAGGATAGAGGGTAGGATAGAGAATTGGATGGGATAGAGAATACGATACGATAGAGGATAGGATAGGATAGAGGATGGGATAGGACAGAGGATAGGATAGGATAGAGGATAGAATAGGATAGAGGATAGGATAGGATTGAGGATAGGATAGTATAGATGATAGGATAGGACAGAGGATAGGATAGGATATAGGATATGATAGGCTAGGATAGAGGATGGGATAGGATATATGATACTATAGGATGGAGGATACGATATTATAGAGGATAGTATAGGATAGAGGATAGGATAGGGTAGAGGATAGGATAAGATAGAGGATAGGATAGGGTAGAGGATAGGATAAGATAGAGGATAGGATAGAATAGAGTACAGGATAGTGTAGAGGATAAGATAATATAGAGAATAGGATAGGATAGAGGATAGGACAGGATAGAGGATAGGATAGGATAGAGGATAGGGTAGGATAGAGGATAGGATAGGATAGAGAATAGAATACGATAGAGGATTGGATAGGATAGAGGATACCATACGATAGAGGATAGGCTAGGATAGAGGGTAGGATAGAGAATTGAATTGGATAGAGGATACGATACGATAGAGGATAGGATAGGATATATGATATTATAGGATGGAGGATACGATATTATAGAGGATAGGATAGGATAGACGATAGGATAGGGGATTGGATAGGATAGAGGATATCATAGGATAGAGGATAGGATAGGATAGAGGATAGGATAGGACAGAGGATAGGATAGGATAGAGGATAGGATAGGATAGAGGATTGGATAGGATAGAGGATACCATACGATAGAGGATAGGCTAGGATAGAGGGTAGGATAGAGAATTGGATAGGATAGAGGATAGGATAGGATAGAGGATAGGATAGGATTGAGGATCGGATAGGATAGAGGATAGGATAGGATAGACGATAGGATAGAGGATATTATACGATGGAGGATAGGATAGGATTGAGGATAGGATAAGATAGAGGATAGGATAGAATAGAGTACAGGATAGTATAGAGGATAAGATAGGATAGAGGATAGGATAGGATAGAGGATAGGATAGGACAGAGGATAGGATAGAGGATAGGATAGGATAGAGGATAGGATAGGATAGGATAGAGGATGTGATAGGATAGAGGATAGGATAGACGATACGATACGATAGAGGATAGGATAGGATAGAGTATAGGATAGGATACAGGATAGGATAGGAAAGAGTATAAGATAGGATAGAGGATAGGATAGGATAGAGGATAGGATAGAGGATTGGATAGGATTGAGTATAGGATAGAGGATTGGATAGGATAGAGGATAGGATAGAGGATATTATAGGATAGAGGATAGGACAGAGGGTTGGACTGATAGAGGATAGAATAGAGGGTTGGATAGGATAGAGGATAGGATTGAGGATATTATGGGATAGAGGATAGGATAGGATAGAGGATAGGATAGGATAGAGGATAGGATAGGATAGAGAATAGGATACGATAGAGGATAGGATAGGATAGATGATAGGATAGAGGATACCATACGATAGAGGATAGGCTAGGATACAGGGTAGGATAGAGGATACGATACGATAGAGGATAGGATAGGATATATGATATTATAGGATGGAGGATACGATATTATAGAGGATAGGATAGGATAGACGATAGGATAGGGGATTGGATAGGATAGAGGATGGGATAGGACAGTGGATAGGATAGGATAGAGGATAGAATAGGATAGGATTGAGGATAGGATAGGATAGATGATGGGATATTACAGAGGATAGGATAGGATAGAGGATAGAATAGGATAGGATTGAGAATAGGATAGGATAGATGATTGGATAGGATAGAGGATAGGATAGGATAGAGGATAGGATAGGATAGAGGATAGGATAGGATATACGATATTATAGGATGGAGGATACGATATTATAGAGGATAGTATAGGATAGAGGGTAGGATAGGATATAGGGTAGGATAGAGGATAGGATAGGATATAGGATATGATAGGCTAGGATAGAGGATAGGATAGGATTGAGGACAGGATAGGATAGAGGATAGGATAGGATTGAGGATAGCATAGGATTGAGGAGAGGATAGGATAAGGTATAGGATAGGATTGAGGATAGGATAGGACAGAGGATAGGATAGGATAGAGGATAGGATAGGATAGAGAATTGGATGGGATAGAGGATACGATTCGATAGAGGATAGGATAGGATAGACGATGGGATAGGACAGTGGATAGGATAGGATAGAGGATAGAATAGGATAGGATTGAGGATAGGATAGGATATATGATGGGATAGGACAGAGGATAGGATAGGATAGAGGATAGAATAGGATAGGATTGAGAATAGGATAGGATAGATGATAGGATAGGATAGAGGATAGGATAGGATAGAGGATAGGATAGGATAGAGGATAGGATAGGATATACGATATTATAGGATGGAGGATACGATATTATAGAGGATAGTATAGGATAGAGGGTAGGATAGGATATAGGGTAGGATAGAGAATTGGACAGGATAGAGGATACGATACGATAGAGGATAGGATAGGATAGAGGATAGGATAGGACAGAGGATAAGATAGGATAGAGGATAGGATAGGATTGTGGATATCATAGGATTGAGGATAGGGTAGGATAGAGAATAGGATAGGATAGAGGACAGGATAGGATAGAGGATAGGATAGAGGATACGATACGATAGAGGATAGGATACTATAAGGAATAGGATAGGATAGAGGAAATGATAGGATAGAGTATAGGATAGGATTGAGGATAGGACAGGATAGAGGATAGGATAGGGTAGAGGATAGGACAGGATTGAGGATAGGATAGTATAGAGAATAGAATAGGATAGAGGATAGGATAGGATAGAGGATACGATTCGATAGAGGATAGGATAGGATAGAGGATGGGATAGGACAGAGGATAGGATAGGATAGAGGATAGAATAGGATAGGATTGAGGATAGGATAGGATAGATGATAGGATAGGATAGAGGATAGGATAGAGGATACGATACGATAGAGGATAGGATAGGATAAGGAATAGGATAGGATAGAGGAAATGATAGGATAGAGTATAGGATAGGATTGAGGATAGGACAGGATAGAGGATAGGATAGGGTAGAGGATAGGATAGTATAGAGTATAGAATAGGATAGAGGATAGGATAGGATAGAGGATAGGATAGGATAGATGATAGGATAGAGGATTGGATAGGATAGAGGATACGATACGATAGAGGATAGGATAGGATAGAGGGTAGGATAGAGAATTGGATGGGATAGAGGATACGATAGGATAGAGGATAGGATAGGATAGAGGATGGGATAGGACAGAGGATAGGATAGGATAGAGGATAGAATAGGATAGAGGATAGGATAGGATTGAGGATAGGATAGGATAGATGATAGGATAGAGGATTGGATAGGATAGAGGATACGATACGATAGAGGATAGGATAGGGCAGAGGATAGGATAGGATAGAGGATAGGATTGGATAGAGGATATGATAGGATAGAGGATAGGATAGGATTGAGGATAGCATAGGATTGAGGATAGGGTAGTATAGAGAATAGAATAGGATAGAGGATAGGATAGGATTGAGGATAGGATATGATAGATGATAGGATAGAGGATTGGATAGAATAGAGGATACGATACGATAGAGGATAGGATAGGGTAGAGGGTAGGATAGGATTGGATAGGATAGAGGATAGGATACGATATAGGATAGGATAGGATAGGGGATAGGATAGTATTGACGATAGGATAGGATAGAGGATAGGATAGGATAGAGGATATTATAGGATAGATGATAGGCTAGGATAGAGGATAGGATAGGATTGAGGATAGGATAGGATAGAGGTTAGGATAGGATAGAGGATAGGATAGGATTGAGGATAGGATAGGATAGAGGATATCATAGGATAGAGCATAGGATAGAGGATATTATAGGAGAGAGGATATTATACGATGGAGGATAGGATAGAGGATAGGATAGAGGATTGGATAGGATAGAGGAGAGGATAGGATAGAGGATAGGATAGGATAGAGGGTAGGATAGAGAATTGGATGGGATAGAGGATACGATACGATGGAGGATAGGATAGGATAGAGGATGGGATAGGACAGAGGATAGGATAGGATAGAGGATAGGATAGAGGATAGGATAAGATAGAGGATAGGATAGGGTAGAGGAGAGGATAAGATAGAGGATCGGATAAAATAGAGTACAGGATAGTATAGAGGATGAGATAATATAGAGAATAGGATAGGATAGAGGATAGGACAGGATAGAGGATAGGATAGGATAGAGGATACGATACGATAGAGGATAGGATAGGATATATGATATTATAGGATGGAGGATACGATATTATAGAGGATAGGATAGGATAGACAATAGAATAGGGGATTGGATAGGATAGAGGATATGATAGGATAGAGGATAGGATAGGATAGAGGATAGGATAGGACAGAGGATAGGATAGGTTAGAGGATAGGATGGGAAGGAGGATAGGATACGATGGAGTACAGGATAGTATAGAGGATAAGATAATATAGAGAATAGGATAGGATTGAGGATAGGACAGGATAGAGGATAGGATAGGATAGAGGATAGGATAGTATAGAGAATAGAATAGGATAGAGGATAGGATAGAGGATAGGATAGGATATATGATACTATAGGATTGAGGATACGATATTATACAGGACAGTATAGGATTGAGGATAGGATATGGTAGAGGATAGGATAAGATAGAGGATAGGATAGGGTAGAGGATAGGATAGGATAGTATAGAGAATAGAATAGGATAGAGGATAGGATAGGATAGAGGATAGGATAGGATAGATGATAGGATAGAGGATTGGATAGGATTGAGGATATTATGGGATACAGAATAGGATAGGATAGGATAGGATAGGATAGGATAGAGGATAGGATAGGATAGAGGATGGGATAGAGGATAGGATAGGATATATGATACTATAGGATTGAGGATACGATATTATACAGGACAGTATAGGATAGAGGATAGGATAGGGTAGAGGATAGGATAAGATAGAGGATAGGATAGGGTAGAGGATAGGATAAGATAGAGGATAGGATAGAATAGAGTACAGGATAGTATAGAGGATAAGATAATATAGAGAATAGGATAGGATAGAGGATAGGACAGTGTTACGTATGCAGACGTTTCTCCACGTTTATTTCGATTAGAAGTTCTAATCTCTTTTTCTGAGAACGAAAAGCGTCCCAACAGGCCCCTTGTTTAATAATTGTACTCCGGCTGGACGCAGCTGGCACGAAGCATGATTCAGTAACAGCACCGTACGATTTCCTAATATGGAAATCTTCAAAACATCCCCTTCTGGAATGTATTGTCAAGATAGTCTTTGATAGGAAACATCCTGGCTAACCCTTCGTTTTACCCCTATAAACAAAAGATCCAGCTGCAAACCTTAAACTCACTAGAAACGACAAATACGAGTATGCGACCGTAAAATAAAACAGATACATTCCCCTCTCATTTTTAGGGTATATAAACCCATGCATTTTCATCCTCTTTGGTTCAGTCGAGAAGCGGTTCAGTAGAGATTCAGAAGTGATTCGGTCGCGGTATAGTAATCGTGCAGTCACGTCGCGCTACACGCGTAAGAGTCAGTTCTAGTGAGATCGGGTAAAAGTCCCTTTCGAATCAAACGTAACCTTATAGAATCCGTTAGTTCGTGTATATTCTATTTGGCTTTCAACAATCGCTCTCCGACCCCGCATTGCCAGTGCGTCAACACCGTGCATCACTAGGTAACAATATCTCTAATTGTACACTTACCACATTCACTCGCGACACAGACAATTACACTTGTAACTATTCCAATTCAGAATAAATTGTCTTGTTTGTTAACTCGCGTAATCTACAACCCTTAATTATTGCCTAATATCCTAATCTAATAATTGAACGTTCCCACATGATACAATCTTACCGCTCGGATTGTATCAATTAAATTATATATAAGTTACGAGGCTTACTAATCCTAATTCAAATCAACAAAGATTTCAATATTAACTAATAATAGAAACCATATTCCTGGGGTAACAACCCCTCGCCGGCCTCTCGCGTTGCTCGCAGCCCTGGCTCGTAACAACAGGATAGAGGATAGGATAGGATGGAGGATAGGATAGGATAGAGGATAGGATAGGATAGAGAATAGAATACGATAGAGGATAGGATAGGATTCAGGATAGGATAGGATAGAGGATAGAATAGGATTGGATAGGATAGAGGATAGGATACGATATAGGATAGGATAGGATAGGGGATAGGATAGGATTGACGATAGGATAGGATAGAGGATAGGATAGGATAGAGGATATTATAGGATAGATGATAGGATAGGATAGAGGATAGGATAGGATTGAGGATAGGATAGGATAGAGGATAGGATAGGATAGAGGGTAGGATAGAGAATTGGATGGGATAGAGGATACGATACGATAGAGGATAGGATAGGATAGAGGATGGGATAGGACAGAGGATAGGATAGGATAGAGGATAGAATAGGATACAGGATAGGATAGGATTGAGGATAGGATAGGATAGATGATAGGATAGAGGATAGGATAAGATAGAGGATACGATAGGGTAGAGGAGAGGATAAGATAGAGGATAGGATAGGGTAGTGGATAGGATAGGGTAGAGGATAGGATAAGATAGAGGATATGATAGAATAGAGTACAGGATAGTATAGAGGACAAGATAATATAGAGAATAGGATAGGATAGAGGATAGGACAGGATAGAGGATAGGATAGGATAGAGGATAGGATAGGATAGAGGATAGGATAGGATAGAGGATAGGATAGAGGATAGGATAGAGGATTGGATAGGATTGAGGATAGGATAGGATAGGATAGGATAGGATAGGATAGAGGATAGGATAGGATAGAGGATAGGATAGGATTCAGGATAGGATAGGATAGAGGATAGCATAGGATTGGTTAGGATAGAGGATAGGATACGATATAGGATAGGATAGGATAGGGGATAGGATAGGATTGACGATAGGATAGGATAGAGGATAGGATAGGATAGAGGATATTATAGGATAGATGATAGGATAGGATAGAGGATAGGATAGGATTGAGGATAGGATAGGATAGAGGTTAGGATAGGATAGAGGATAGGATAGGATTGAGGATAGGATAGGATGGAGGATATCATAGGATAGAGCATAGGATAGAGGATATTATAGGAGAGAGGATATTATACGATGGAGGATAGGATAGAGGATAGGATAGAGGATTGGATAGGATAGAGGATACGATACGATAGAGGATAGAATAGGATAGAGGGTAGGATAGAGAATTGAATAGGATTGACGATATTATGGGATAGAGGATAGGATAGGATAGAGGGTAGGATAGAGAATTGGATGGGATAGAGGATACGATACGATAGAGGATAGGATAGGATAGAGGATGGGATAGGACAGAGGATAGGATAGGATAGAGGATAGGATAGGATAGAGGATAGGATAGAGGATAGGATAGGATAGAGGATAGGATAGGATAGAGGATATGATAGCCTAGGATAGAGGTTAGGATAGCATTGAGAATAGGATAGGATAGAGGATAGGATAGGATTGAGGATAGGATAGGGTGGAGGATAGGATAAGATAGAGGATAGGATAGGGTAGAGGATAGGATAAGATAGAGGATAGGATAGAATAGAGTACAGGATAGTAAAGAGGATAAGATAATATAGAGAATAGGGTAGGATAGAGGATAGGATAGGATTGAGGATAGGATAGGATAGAGGATAGGATAGGATTGAGGATAGCATCGGATTGAGGATAGGATAGGATAGAGGATAGGAT
Source organism: Halictus rubicundus (assembly GCF_050948215.1). Classification (NCBI taxonomy): domain Eukaryota; kingdom Metazoa; phylum Arthropoda; class Insecta; order Hymenoptera; family Halictidae; genus Halictus; species Halictus rubicundus. Next base: position 82,174 of record NW_027488631.1, read on the forward strand.
AGGATTGAGGATAGGATAGGATAGAGGATAGGATAGAGGATTGGATAGGATTGAGGATACGATACGATAGAGGATAGGATAGGATAGAGGGTAGGATAGAGAATTGAATAGGATTGAGGATATTATGGGATAGAGGATAGGATAGGATAGAGGATAGGATAGGATATATGATATTATAGGATGGAGGATACGATATTATAGAGGTTAGTATAGGATAGAGGATAGGATAGGGTGGAGGATAGGATAAGATAGAGGATAGGATAGGGTAGAGGATAGGATAAGATAGAGGATAGTATAGAGGATAAGATAATAGAGAGAATAGGATAGGATAGAGGATAGGACAGGATAGAGGATAGGATAGGATAGAGGACAGGATAGGATAGAGGATAGGATAGGATATAGGATATGATAGGGTAGGATAGAGGATAGGATAGGATTGAGGATAGGATAGGATAGAGGATAGGATAGAGGATTGGATAGGATTGAGGATACGATACGATAGAGGATAGGATAGGATAGAGGGTAGGATAGAGAATTGAATAGGATTGACGATATTATGGGATAGACGATAGGATAGGATAGAGGGTAGGACAGAGAATTGGATGGGATAGAGGATACGATACGATAGAGGATAGGATAGGATAGAGGATAGGCTAGGGTAGAGGATAGTATAAGATAGAGGATAGGATAGGGTAGAGGATAGGATAAGATACAGGATAGGATAGAATAGAGTACAGGATAGTATAGAGGATAAGATAATATAGAGAATAGGATAGGATAGATGATAGGACATGATAGAGGATAGGATAGGATAGAGGATGGGATAGGATAGAGGATAGGATAGTATAGAGAATAGAATAGGATAGAGGATAAGATAGGATTGAGGATAGGATAGGATAGATGATAGGATGGAGGATTGGATAGGATAGAGGATACGATACGATAGAGGATAGGATAGGATAGAGGGTAGGATTGAGAATTGGATGGGATAGAGGATACGATACGATAGAGGTTAGGATAGGATAGAGGATGGGATAGGACAGAGGATAGGATAGGATAGAGTATAGAATAGGATAGAGGATAGGATAGTATTGAGGATAGGATAGGATAGATGATAGGATAGAGGATAGGATAAGATAGAGGATAGGATAGGGTAGAGGAGAGGATAAGATAGAGGATAGGATAGAATAGAGTACAGGATAGTATAGAGGATAAGATAATATAGAGAATAGGATAGGATTGAGAATAGAATACGATAGAGGATAGGATAGGATTCAGGATAGGATAGGATAGAGGATAGCATAGGATTGGTTAGGATAGAGGATAGGATACGATATATGATAGGATAGGATAGGGGATAGGATAGGATGGACGATAGGATAGGATAGAGGATAGGATAGGATAGAGGATATTATAGGATAGATGATAGGATAGGATAGAGGATAGGATAGGATTGAGGATAGGATAGGATAGAGGTTAGGATAGGATAGAGGATAGGATAGGATTGAGGATAGGATAGGATGGAGGATATCATAGGATAGAGCATAGGATAGAGGATATTATAGGAGAGAGGATATTATACGATGGAGGATAGGATAGAGGATAGGATAGAGGATTGGATAGGATAGAGGATACGATACGATAGAGGATAGAATAGGATAGAGGGTAGGATAGAGAATTGAATAGGATTGACGATATTATGGGATAGAGGATACGATAGGATAGAGGGTAGGATAGAGAATTGGATGGGATAGAGGATACGATACGATAGAGGATAGGATAGGATAGAGGATGGGATAGGACAGAGGATAGGATAGGATAGAGGATAGGATAGGATAGAGGATAGGATAGGATAGAGGATATGATAGCCTAGGATAGAGGCTAGGATAGCATTGAGAATAGGATAGGATAGAGGATAGGATAGGATTGAGGATAGGATAGGGTGGAGGATAGGATAAGATAGAGGATAGGATAGGGTAGAGGATAGGATAAGATAGAGGATAGGATAGAATAGAGTACAGGATAGTATAGAGGATAAGATAATATAGAGAATAGGGTAGGATAGAGGATAGGATAGGATTGAGGATAGGATAGGATAGAGGTTAGGATAGGATAGAGGATAGGATAGGATTGAGGATAGGATAGGATAGAGGATATCATAGGATAGAGCATAGGATAGAGGATATTATAGGAGAGAGGATATTATACGATGGAGGATAGGATAGAGGATAGGATAGAGGATTGGATAGGATAGAGGATACGATACGACAGAGGATAGAATAGGATAGAGGGTAGGATAGAGAATTGAATAGGATTGACGATATTATGGGATAGAGGATACGATAGGATAGAGGGTAGGATAGAGAATTGGATGGGATAGAGGATACGATACGATAGAGGATAGGATAGGATAGAGGATGGGATAGGACAGAGGATAGGATAGGATAGAGGATAGGATAGGATAGAGGATAGGATAGGATAGAGGATAGGATAGGATATATGATAATATAGGATGGAGGATACGATATTATAGAGGATAGTATAGGATAGAGGATAGGATAGTGTAGAGGATAGGATAAGATAGAGGATAGGATAGGGTAGAGGATAGGATAGGGTAGAGGATAGGATAAGATAGAGGATAGGATAGGGTAGAGGATAGGATAGGATAGAGGATTCGGATAGGATAGAGGATAGGATAGGATATATGATAATATAGGATGGAGGATACGATATTATAGAGGATAGTATAGGATAGATAATAGGATAGTGTAGAGGATAGGATAAGATAGAGGATAGGATAGGATAGAGAATAGAATACGACAGAGGATAGGATAGGATTGAGGATAGGATAGGATAGATGATAGGAAAGAGGATTGGATAGGACAGAGGATACCATACGATAGAGGATAGGCTAGGGTAGAGGGTAGGATAGAGAATTGGATAGGATAGAGGATACGATACGATAGAGGATAGGATAGGATATATGATATTATAGGATGGAGGATACGATATTATAGAGGATAGGATAGGATAGACGATAGAATAGGGGATTGGATAGGATAGAGGATATGATAGGATAGAGGATAGGATAGGATAGAGGATAGGATAGGACAGAGGATAGGATAGGATAGAGGATAGGATGGGAAGGAGGATAGGATACGATGGAGTACAGGATACTATAGAGGATAAGATAATATAGAGAATAGAATAGGATAGACGATAGTACAGGATAGAGGATACGATACGATAGAGGATAGGATAGGATAGAGGGTAGGATAGAGAATTGGATAGGATAGAGGATAAGATAGGATAGAGGACAGGATATGATAGAGGATAGGACAGGATTGAGGATAGGATAGGATAGAGGATAGGATAGGATAGCGGATAGGATAGAGGATATTATAGGAGAGAGGATATTATAGTTTAGAGGATAGGATAGGATTGAGGATAGGATTGGATACAGGATCGGATAGGATATATGATATTATAGGTTTTGAGGATACGATATTATAGAGGATAGGATAGGATAGAGGATAGGATAGGATTGAGGATATGATAGGATGGAGAATAGGATATGATAGAGGATAGGATAGGATAGAGGATAGGATAGGATAGAGGATAGGATAAGATAGAGGATAGGATAGGATAGAGGATAGGATGGGATAAAGGATAGGATAGGATAGCGTACAAGATAGTATAGAGGACAAGATAATATAGGGAATAGGATTGGATAGAGGATAGGATAGGACTGAGGATATGATAGGATGGAGAATAGGATATGATAGAGGATAGGATAGGATAGAGGATACGATATTATACAGGATACGATTTTATAGTAGATATTATAGGATACAGCACCGGATAGGATACGATATTATAGTGGATACGATATTATAGAGGATAGGATAGGATAGAGAATAGGATAGGATAGAGGATAGGATAGGATAGAGGATCGGATAGGATTGAGGATAGGATAGGATAGATGATAGGATAGGATAGAGGATAGGATAGAGGATAGGATAGGATAGAGGATAAGATAGTATAGAGGATAGGATATGATAGAGGATAGGATAGGATAGAGGATAGGATAAGATAGAGGATAGCATAGGATAGAGGATAGGATAGGATAAAGGATAGGATAGGATGTATGATACTATAGGATTGAGGATACGATATTATACAGGACAGTATAGGATAGAGGATAGGATAGGGTAGAGGATAGGATAAGATAGAGGATAGGATAGGGTAGAGGATAGGATAAGATAGAGGATAGGATAGAATAGAGTACAGGATACTATAGAGGATAAGATAATATAAAGAATAGGATAGGATAGAGGATAGGACAGGATAGAGGATAGGATAGGATAGAGGATAGGATAGGATAGAGGATAGCATAGGATTGGTTAGGATAGAGGATAGGATACGATATAGGATAGGATAGGATAGGGGATAGGATAGGATTAACGATAGGATAGGATAGAGGATAGGATAGGATAGAGGATATTATAGGATAGATGATAGGATAGGATAAAGGATAGGATAGGATTGAGGATAGGATAGGATAGAGGTTAGGATAGGATAGAGGATAGGATAGGATTAAGGATAGGATAGGATAGAGGATATCATAGGATAGAGCATAGGATAGAGGATATTATAGGAGAGAGGATATTATACGATGGAGGATAGGATAGAGGATAGGATAGAGGATTGGATAGGATAGAGGATACGATACGATAGAGGATAGAATAGGATAGAGGGTAGGATAGAGAATTGAATAGGATTGACGATATTATGGGATAGAGGATAGGATAGGATAGAGGGTAGGATAGAGAATTGGATGGGATAGAGGATACGATACGATAGAGGATAGGATAGGATAGAGGATGGGATAGGACAGAGGATAGGATAGGATAGAGGATAGGATAGGATAGAGGATAGGATAGGATAGAGGATATGATAGCCTAGGATAGAGGATAGGATAGCATTGAGAATAGGATAGGATAGAGGATAGGATAGGATTGAGGATAGGATAGGGTGGAGGATAGGATAAGATAGAGGATAGGATAGGGTAGAGGATAGGATAAGATAGAGGATAGGATAGAATAGAGTACAGGATAGTATAGAGGATAAGATAATATAGAGAATAGGGTAGGATAGAGGATAGGATAGGATTGAGAATAGGATAGGATAGAGGATAGGATAGGATTGAGGATAGCATCGGATTGAGGATAGGATAGGATAGAGGATAGGATATGATTGAGGATAGGATAGGATAGAGGATAGGATAGAGGATTGGATAGGATTGAGGATACGATACGATAGAGGATAGGATAGGATAGAGGGTAGGATAGAGAATTGAATAGGATTGAGTATATTATGGTATAGAGGATAGGATAGGATAGGATAGGATAAAGGATAGGATAGGATATATGATATTATAGGATGGAGGATACGATATTATAGAGGATAGGCTAGGGTAGAGGATAGTATAAGATAGAGGATAGGATAGGTTAGAGGATAGGATAAGATACAGGATAGGATAGAATAGAGTACAGGATAGTATAGAGGATAAGATAATATAGAGAATAGGATAGGATAGATGATAGGACATTATAGAGGATAGGATAGGATAGAGGATGGGATAGGATAGAGGATAGGATAGTATAGAGAATAGAATAGGATAGAGGATAGGATAGGATTGAGGATAGGATAGGATAGATGATAGGATAGAGGATTGGATAGGATAGAGGATACGATACGATAGAGGATAGGATAGGATAGAGGGTAGGATTGAGAATTGGATGGGATAGAGGATACGATACGATAGAGGTTAGGATAGGATAGAGGATGGGAGAGGACAGAGGATAGGATAGGATAGAGGATAGAATAGGATAGAGGATAGGATAGGATTGAGGATAGGATAGGATAGATGATAGGATATAGGATAGGATAAGATAGAGGATAGGATAGGGTAGAGGATAGCAAAAGATAGAGGATATGATAGAGTAGAGTACAGGATAGTATAGAGGACAAGATAATATAGAGAATAGGATATGATAGAGGATAGGACAGGATAGAGGATAGGATAGGATAGAGGATAGGATAGGATAGAGGATAGGATAGAGGATAGGATAGAGGATTGGATAGGATTGAGGATATTATGGGATAGAGGATAGGATAGGATAGAGGATAGGATAGGATAGAGGATAGGATAGGATAGAGGATATAATAGGATAGAGGATAGGATAGGATAGAGGATAGGATAGGATATATGATAATATAGGATGGAGGATACGATATTATAGAGGATAGTATAGGATAGAGGATAGGATAGGGTAGAGGATAGGATAAGATACAGGATAGGATAGGATAGAGAATAGAATACGATAGAGGATAGGATAGGATTGAGGATAGGATAGGATAGATGATAGGATAGAGGATTGGATAGGATAGAGGATACCATACGATAGAGGATAGGCTAGGATAGAGGTTAGGATAGAGAATTGGATAGGATAGAGGATACGATACGATAGAGGATAGGATAGGATATATGATATTATAGGATGGAGGATACGATATTATAGAGGATAGGATACGATAGACGATAGAATAGGGGATTGGATAGGATAGAGGATATGATAGGATAGAGGATAGGATAGGATAGAGGATAGGATAGGACAGAGGATAGGATAGGATAGAGGATAGGATAGGAAGGAGGGTAGGATAGGATAGAGTACAGAATAGTATAGAGGACAAGATAATATAGAGAATAGGATATGATAGAGGATAGGACCGGATAGAGGATAGGATAGGATAAAGGATAGGATAGGATAGAGGATAGGATAGAGGATAGGATAGAGGATTGGATAGGATTGAGGATATTAGGGGATAGAGGATAGGATAGGATAGAGGATAGGATAGGATAGAGGATAGGATAGGATAGAGGATAGGATAGGATAGAGGATAGGATAGGATAGAGGATAGGATAGGATAGAGGTTAGGATAGAGAATTGGATAGGATAGAGTATACGATATGATAGAGGATAGGATAGGATATATGATATTATAGGATGGAGGATACGATATTATAGAGGATAGGATAGGATAGACGATAGAATAGGGGATTGGATAGAATAGAGGATATGATAGGATAGAGGATAGGATAGGATAGAGGATACGATAGGACAGAGGATAGGATAGGATAGAGGATAGGATGGGAAGTAGGATAGGATAGGATAGAGTACAGGATAGTATAGAGGATAAGATAATATAGAGAATAGGATAGGATACAGGATAGGACAGGATAGAGGATAGGATAGGATAGAGGATAGGATAGTATAGAGAATAGAATAGGATAGAGGATAGGATAGGATTGAGGATAGGATAGGATAGATGATAGCATAGAGGATTGGATACGATAGAGGATACGATACGATAGAGGATAGGATAGGATAGAGGATAGGATAGAGGATAGGATAGGATAGATGATAGGATATAGGATAGGATAAGATAGAGGATAGGATAGGGTAGAGGATAGCATAAGATAGAGGATATGATAGAGTAGAGTACAGGATAGTATAGAGGACAAGATAATATAGAGAATAGGATATGATAGAGGATAGGACAGGATAGAGGATAGGATAGGATAGAGGATAGGATAGGATAGAGGATAGGATAGAGGATAGGATAGAGGATTGGATAGGATTGAGGATATTATGGGATAGAGGATAGGATAGGATAGAGGATAGGATAGGATAGAGGATAGGATAGGATAGAGGATATAATAGGATAGAGGATAGGATAGGATAGAGGATAGGATAGGATATATGATAATATAGGATGGAGGATACGATATTATAGAGGATAGTATAGGATAGAGGATAGGATAGGGTAGAGGATAGGATAAGATACAGGATAGGATAGGATAGAGAATAGAATACGATAGAGGATAGGATAGGATTGAGGATAGGATAGGATAGATGATAGGATAGAGGATTGGATAGGATAGAGGATACCATACGATAGAGGATAGGCTAGGATAGAGGTTAGGATAGAGAATTGGATAGGATAGAGGATACGATACGATAGAGGATAGGATAGGATATATGATATTATAGGATGGAGGATACGATATTATAGAGGATAGGATACGATAGACGATAGAATAGGGGATTGGATAGGATAGAGGATATGATAGGATAGAGGATAGGATAGGATAGAGGATAGGATAGGACAGAGGACAGGATAGGATAGAGGATAGGATAGGAAGGAGGATAGGATAGGATAGAGTACAGAATAGTATAGAGGACAAGATAATATAGAGAATAGGATATGATAGAGGATAGGACCGGATAGAGGATAGGATAGGATAAAGGATAGGATAGGATAGAGGATAGGATAGAGGATAGGATAGAGGATTGGATAGGATTGAGGATATTAGGGGATAGAGGATAGGATAGGATAGAGGATAGGATAGGATAGAGGATAGGATAGGATAGAGGATAGGATAGGATAGAGGTTAGGATAGAGAATTGGATAGGATAGAGTATACGATATGATAGAGGATAGGATAGGATATATGATATTATAGGATGGAGGATACGATATTATAGAGGATAGGATAGGATAGACGATAGAATAGGGGATTGGATAGAATAGAGGATATGATAGGATAGAGGATAGGATAGGATAGAGGATACGATAGGACAGAGGATAGGATAGGATAGAGGATAGGATGGGAAGTAGGATAGGATAGGATAGAGTACAGGATAGTATAGAGGATAAGATAATATAGAGAATAGGATAGGATACAGGATAGGACAGGATAGAGGATAGGATAGGATAGAGGATAGGATAGTATAGAGAATAGAATAGGATAGAGGATAGGATAGGATTGAGGATAGGATAGGATAGATGATAGCATAGAGGATTGGATACGATAGAGGATACGATACGATAGAGGATAGGATAGGATAGAGGATAGGATAGAGGATAGGATAGAGGATTGGATAGGATTGAGGATAGGATAGGATAGGATAGGATAGGATAGGATAGAGGATAGGATAGGATAGAGGATAGGATAGGATTCAGGATAGGATAGGATAGAGGATAGCATAGGATTGGTTAGGATAGAGGATAGGATACGATATAGGATAGGATAGGATAGGGGATAGGATAGGATTGACGATAGGATAGGATAGAGGATAGGATAGGATAGAGGATATTATAGGATAGATGATAGGATAGGATAGAGGATAGGATAGGATTGAGGATAGGATAGGATAGAGGTTAGGATAGGATAGAGGATAGGATAGGATTGAGGATAGGATAGGATGGAGGATATCATAGGATAGAGCATAGGATAGAGGATATTATAGGAGAGAGGATATTATACGATGGAGGATAGGATAGAGGATAGGATAGAGGATTGGATAGGATAGAGGATACGATACGATAGAGGATAGAATAGGATAGAGGGTAGGATAGAGAATTGAATAGGATTGACGATATTATGGGATAGAGGATAGGATAGGATAGAGGGTAGGATAGAGAATTGGATGGGATAGAGGATACGATACGATAGAGGATAGGATAGGATAGAGGATGGGATAGGACAGAGGATAGGATAGGATAGAGGATAGGATAGGATAGAGGATAGGATAGGATAGAGGATATGATAGCCTAGGATAGAGGTTAGGATAGCATTGAGAATAGGATAGGATAGAGGATAGGATAGGATTGAGGATAGGATAGGGTGGAGGATAGGATAAGATAGAGGATAGGATAGGGTAGAGGATAGGATAAGATAGAGGATAGGATAGAATAGAGTACAGGATAGTAAAGAGGATAAGATAATATAGAGAATAGGGTAGGATAGAGGATAGGATAGGATTGAGGATAGGATAGGATAGAGGATAGGATAGGATTGAGGATAGCATCGGATTGAGGATAGGATAGGATAGAGGATAGGATAGGATTGAGGATAGGATAGGATAGAGGATAGGATAGAGGATTGGATAGGATTGAGGATACGATACGATAGAGGATAGGATAGGATAGAGGGTAGGATAGAGAATTGAATAGGATTGAGGATATTATGGGATAGAGGATAGGATAGGATAGAGGATAGGATAGGATATATGATATTATAGGATGGAGGATACGATATTATAGAGGTTAGTATAGGATAGAGGATAGGATAGGGTGGAGGATAGGATAAGATAGAGGATAGGATAGGGTAGAGGATAGGATAAGATAGAGGATAGTATAGAGGATAAGATAATAGAGAGAATAGGATAGGATAGAGGATAGGACTGGATAGAGGATAGGATAGGATATAGGATATGATAGGGTAGGATAGAGGATAGGATAGGATTGAGGATACGATACGATAGAGGATAGGATAGGATAGAGGATAGGATAGAGGATAGGATAGAGGATTGGATAGGCTTGAGGATAGGATAGGATAGGATAGGATAGGATAGGATAGAGGATAGGATAGGATAGAGGATAGGATAGGATTCAGGATAGGATAGGATAGAGGATAGCATAGGATTGGTTAGGATAGAGGATAGGATACGATATAGGATAGGATAGGATAGGGGATAGGATAGGATTGACGATAGGATAGGATAGAGGATAGGATAGGATAGAGGATATTATAGGATAGATGATAGGATAGGATAGAGGATAGGATAGGATTGAGGATAGGATAGGATAGAGGTTAGGATAGGATAGAGGATAGGATAGGATTGAGGATAGGATAGGATGGAGGATATCATAGGATAGAGCATAGGATAGAGGATATTATAGGAGAGAGGATATTATACGATGGAGGATGGGATAGAGGATAGGATAGAGGATTGGATAGGATAGAGGATACGATACGATAGAGGATAGAATAGGATAGAGGGTAGGATAGAGAATTGAATAGGATTGACGATATTATGGGATAGAGGATAGGATAGGATAGAGGGTAGGATAGAGAATTGGATGGGATAGAGGATACGATACGATAGAGGATAGGATAGGATAGAGGATGGGATAGGACAGAGGATAGGATAGGATAGAGGATAGGATAGGATAGAGGATAGGATAGGATAGAGGATATGATAGCCTAGGATAGAGGTTAGGATAGCATTGAGAATAGGATAGGATAGAGGATAGGATAGGATTGAGGATAGGATAGGGTGGAGGATAGGATAAGATAGAGGATAGGATAGGGTAGAGGATAGGATAAGATAGAGGATAGGATAGAATAGAGTACAGGATAGTAAAGAGGATAAGATAATATAGAGAATAGGGTAGGATAGAGGATAGGATAGGATTGAGGATAGGATAGGATAGAGGATAGGATAGGATTGAGGATAGCATCGGATTGAGGATAGGATAGGATAGAGGATAGGATAGGATTGAGGATAGGATAGGATAGAGGATAGGATAGAGGATTGGATAGGATTGAGGATACGATACGATAGAGGATAGGATAGGATAGAGGGTAGGATAGAGAATTGAATAGGATTGAGGATATTATGGGATAGAGGATAGGATAGGATAGAGGATAGGATAGGATATATGATATTATAGGATGGAGGATACGATATTATAGAGGTTAGTATAGGATAGAGGATAGGATAGGGTGGAGGATAGGATAAGATAGAGGATAGGATAGGGTAGAGGATAGGATAAGATAGAGGATAGTATAGAGGATAAGATAATAGAGAGAATAGGATAGGATAGAGGATAGGACTGGATAGAGGATAGGATAGGATAGAGGACAGGATAGGATAGAGGATAGGATAGGATATAGGATATGATAGGGTAGGATAGAGGATAGGATAGGATTGAGGATAGGATAGGATAGAGGATAGGATAGAGGATTGGATAGGATTGAGGATACGATACGATAGAGGATAGGATAGGATAGAGGGTAGGATAGAGAATTGAATAGGATTGACGATATTATGGGATAGACGATAGGATAGGATAGAGGGTAGGACAGAGAATTGGATGGGATAGAGGATACGATACGATAGAGGATAGGATAGGATAGAGGATAGGATAGGGTAGAGGATAGGATAAGATACAGGATAGGATAGAATAGAGTACAGGATAGTATAGAGGATAAGATAATATAGAGAATAGGATAGGATAGATGATAGGACATGATAGAGGATAGGATAGGATAGAGGATGGGATAGGATAGAGGATAGGATAGTATAGAGAATAGAATAGGATAGAGGATAAGATAGGATTGAGGATAGGATAGGATAGATGATAGGATGGAGGACTGGATAGGATAGAGGATACGATACGATAGAGGATAGGATAGGATAGAGGGTAGGATTGAGAATTGGATGGGATAGAGGATACGATACGATAGAGGTTAGGATAGGATAGAGGATGGGATAGGACAGAGGATAGGATAGGATAGAGGATAGAATAGGATAGAGGATAGGATGGGATAAAGGATAGGATAGGATAGCGTACAGGATAGTATAGAGGACAAGATAATATAGGGAATAGGATTGGATAGAGGATAGGATAGGACTGAGGATATGATAGGATGGAGAATAGGATATGATAGAGGATAGGATAGGATAGAGGATACGATATTATACAGGATACGATTTTATAGTAGATATTATAGGATACAGCACCGGATAGGATACGATATTATAGTGGATACGATATTATAGAGGATAGGATAGGATAGAGAAGAGGATAGGATAGAGGATAGGATAGGATAGAGGATCGGATAGGATTGAGGATAGGATAGGATAGATGATAGGATAGGATAGAGGATAGGATAGAGGATAGGATAGGATAGAGGATAAGATAGTATAGAGGATAGGATATGATAGAGGATAGGATAGGATAGAGGATAGGATAAGATAGAGGATAGCATAGGATAGAGGATAGGATAGGATAAAGGATAGGATAGGATGTATGATACTATAGGATTGAGGATACGATATTATACAGGACAGTATAGGATAGAGGATAGGATAGGGTAGAGGATAGGATAAGATAGAGGATAGGATAGGGTAGAGGATAGGATAAGATAGAGGATAGGATAGAATAGAGTACAGGATACTATAGAGGATAAGATAATATAAAGAATAGGATAGGATAGAGGATAGGACAGGATAGAGGATAGGATAGGATAGAGGATAGGATAGGATAGAGGATAGCATAGGATTGGTTAGGATAGAGGATAGGATACGATATAGGATAGGATAGGATAGGGGATAGGATAGGATTAACGATAGGATAGGATAGAGGATAGGATAGGATAGAGGATATTATAGGATAGATGATAGGATAGGATAAAGGATAGGATAGGATTGAGGATAGGATAGGATAGAGGTTAGGATAGGATAGAGGATAGGATAGGATTAAGGATAGGATAGGATAGAGGATATCATAGGATAGAGCATAGGATAGAGGATATTATAGGAGAGAGGATATTATACGATGGAGGATAGGATAGAGGATAGGATAGAGGATTGGATAGGATAGAGGATACGATACGATAGAGGATAGAATAGGATAGAGGGTAGGATAGAGAATTGAATAGGATTGACGATATTATGGGATAGAGGATAGGATAGGATAGAGGGTAGGATAGAGAATTGGATGGGATAGAGGATACGATACGATAGAGGATAGGATAGGATAGAGGATGGGATAGGACAGAGGATAGGATAGGATAGAGGATAGGATAGGATAGAGGATAGGATAGGATAGAGGATATGATAGCCTAGGATAGAGGATAGGATAGCATTGAGAATAGGATAGGATAGAGGATAGGATAGGATTGAGGATAGGATAGGGTGGAGGATAGGATAAGATAGAGGATAGGATAGGGTAGAGGATAGGATAAGATAGAGGATAGGATAGAATAGAGTACAGGATAGTATAGAGGATAAGATAATATAGAGAATAGGGTAGGATAGAGGATAGGATAGGATTGAGAATAGGATAGGATAGAGGATAGGATAGGATTGAGGATAGCATCGGATTGAGGATAGGATAGGATAGAGGATAGGATATGATTGAGGATAGGATAGGATAGAGGATAGGATAGAGGATTGGATAGGATTGAGGATACGATACGATAGAGGATAGGATAGGATAGAGGGTAGGATAGAGAATTGAATAGGATTGAGTATATTATGGTATAGAGGATAGGATAGGATAGGATAGGATAAAGGATAGGATAGGATATATGATATTATAGGATGGAGGATACGATATTATAGAGGATAGGCTAGGGTAGAGGATAGTATAAGATAGAGGATAGGATAGGTTAGAGGATAGGATAAGATACAGGATAGGATAGAATAGAGTACAGGATAGTATAGAGGATAAGATAATATAGAGAATAGGATAGGATAGATGATAGGACATGATAGAGGATAGGATAGGATAGAGGATGGGATAGGATAGAGGATAGGATAGTATAGAGAATAGAATAGGATAGAGGATAGGATAGGATTGAGGATAGGATAGGATAGATGATAGGATAGAGGATTGGATAGGATAGAGGATACGATACGATAGAGGATAGGATAGGATAGAGGGTAGGATTGAGAATTGGATGGGATAGAGGATACGATACGATAGAGGTTAGGATAGGATAGAGGATGGGAGAGGACAGAGGATAGGATAGGATAGAGGATAGAATAGGATAGAGGATAGGATAGGATTGAGGATAGGATAGGATAGATGATAGGATATAGGATAGGATAAGATAGAGGATAGGATAGGGTAGAGGATAGCATAAGATAGAGGATATGATAGAATAGAGTACAGGATAGTATAGAGGACAAGATAATATAGAGAATAGGATATGATAGAGGATAGGACAGGATAGAGGATAGGATAGGATAGAGGATAGGATAGGATAGAGGATAGGATAGAGGATAGGATAGAGGATTGGATAGGATTGAGGATATTATGGGATAGAGGATAGGATAGGATAGAGGATAGGATAGGATAGAGGATAGGATAGGATAGAGGATATAATAGGATAGAGGATAGGATAGGATAGAGGATAGGATAGGATATATGATAATATAGGATGGAGGATACGATATTATAGAGGATAGTATAGGATAGAGGATAGGATAGGGTAGAGGATAGGATAAGATACAGGATAGGATAGGATAGAGAATAGAATACGATAGAGGATAGGATAGGATTGAGGATAGGATAGGATAGATGATAGGATAGAGGATTGGATAGGATAGAGGATACCATACGATAGAGGATAGGCTAGGATAGAGGTTAGGATAGAGAATTGGATAGGATAGAGGATACGATACGATAGAGGATAGGATAGGATATATGATATTATAGGATGGAGTATACGATATTATAGAGGATAGGATACGATAGACGATAGAATAGGGGATTGGATAGGATAGAGGATATGATGGGATAGAGGATAGGATAGGATAGAGGATAGGATAGGACAGAGGATAGGATAGGATAGAGGATAGGATAGGAAGGAGGATAGGATAGGATAGAGTACAGAATAGTATAGAGGACAAGATAATATAGAGAATAGGATATGATAGAGGATAGGACCGGATAGAGGATAGGATAGGATAAAGGATAGGATAGGATAGAGGATAGGATAGAGGATAGGATAGAGGATTGGATAGGATTGAGGATATTAGGGGATAGAGGATAGGATAGGATAGAGGATAGGATAGGATAGAGGATAGGATAGGATAGAGGATAGGATAGGATAGAGGATAGGATAGGATAGAGGATAGGATAGGATAGAGGTTAGGATAGAGAATTGGATAGGATAGAGTATACGATATGATAGAGGATAGGATAGGATATATGATATTATAGGATGGAGGATACGATATTATAGAGGATAGGATAGGATAGACGATAGAATAGGGGATTGGATAGGATAGAGGATATGATAGGATAGAGGATAGGATAGGATAGAGGATACGATAGGACAGAGGATAGGATAGGATAGAGGATAGGATGGGAAGTAGGATAGGATAGGATAGAGTACAGGATAGTATAGAGGATAAGATAATATAGAGAATAGGATAGGATACAGGATAGGACAGGATAGAGGATAGGATAGGATAGAGGATAGGATAGTATAGAGAATAGAATAGGATAGAGGATAGGATAGGATTGAGGATAGGATAGGATAGATGATAGCATAGAGGATTGGATACGATAGAGGATACGATACGATAGAGGATAGGATAGGATAGAGGATAGGATAGAGGATAGGATAGAGGATTGGATAGGATTGAGGATATTATGGGATAGAGAATAGGATAGGATAGGATTGAGGATAGGATAGGATATGTGATATTATAGGATGGAGGATACGAAATTATAGAGGATAGGATAGGGTAGAGGATAGGATAAGATAGAGGATAGGATAGAATAGAGTACAGGATAGTATAGAGGATAAGATAATATAGAGAATAGGATAGGATAGATTATAGGATAGGCTAGGATAGAGGATAGGATAGGATTGAGGATAGGATAGGATAGAGGATATTATAGGATTGAGGATAGGATAGAATTGAGGATAGGATAGGATAGAGAATAGGAAAGGATAGTGGATAGGATAGGATAGAGGATAGGATAGGATTGAGGATAGAATAGGATAGATGATAGGATAGGATAGAGGATAGGATAGGGTAGAGGATACGATATTATACAGGATACGATTTTATAGAGGATATTATAGGATAGAGCACCGGATAGGACATGGGATACGATATTATAGAGGATAGGATAGGATAGAGAATAGGATAGGATAGAGGATAGGATAGGATAGAGGATAGGATAGGATTGAGGATAGGATAGGAAATAGGATAGGATTGGATAGAGGATAGAATAGGATAGAGGATAGGATAGGATTGAGGATAGAATAGGATAGAGTATAGCATAGGATAGACGATAGGATAGAGGATATTATAGGATAGAGGATAGGATAGGATAGAGGATAGGATAGGATTGAGGATAGTATAGGATAGATGATAGGATAGGATAGAGGATAGGATAGGATAGAGGATACGGTATTATACAGGATACGATTTTATAGAGGATATTATAGGATAGAGCACCGGATAGGACATGGGATACGATATTATAGAGGATACGATATTATAGAGGATAGGATAATATAGAGAATAGGATAGGATAGAGGATAGGACAGGATAGAGGATAGGATAGGATTCGAGGATAGGATAGGATAGAGGATAGGATAGGATAGAGAAGACAATAGGATAGAGGATAGGATAGGATAGAGGATAGGATAGGATAGAGGATAGAATAGGATAGAGGATAGGATTGGATATAGGATAGAATAGGATAGAGGATAGGATAGGATTGAGGATAGAATAGGATAGAGTATAGCATAGGATAGACGATAGGGTAGAGGATATTATAGGATAGAGGATAGTATAGGATAGAGGATAGCATAGGATAGAGGATAGGATAGGATAGAGGATAGGATAGGATTGAGGATAGGATAGAATAGAGTACAGGATAGTATAGAGGATAAGATAGGAAAGAGGATAGGATAGGATAGAGGATAGGATAGGATTGAGGATAGGATAGGATAGACGATAGGATAGGATAGAGCATAGGATAGGATTGAGGATAGGATAGGATAGATGATAGGATAGGATAGAGGATTGGATAGGATAGAGGATAGGATAGGATAGAGGGTCAGATAGCGGATTGGATAGGATAGAGGATAGGATAGGATAGATGATAGGATAATATAGAGAATAGGATAGGATAGAGGATAGGATAGGATTCGCGGATAGGATAGGATAGAGGATAGGATAGGATAGAGAATAGAATAGGATAGAGGATAGGATAGGATAGACGATAGGATAGGATTGAGGATAGGATAGGATAGAGGGTAGGATAGGATGGAGGATAGGATAGGATTGAGGATAGTGTAGGAATAGAGAATAGGATAGGATAGAGGATATAATAGGATAGAGGATAGGATAGGATTGAGGATAGAATACGATAGATGATAGGATAGGATAGAGGATTGGATAGTATAGAGGATAGGATAGAGGATTGGATAGGATTGAGGATATTATGGGATAGAGGATAGGATAGGGTAGGAAAGAGGATAGGATAGGTTAGATGATAGGATTGGATAGAGGATAGAATAGGATAGAGGATAGGATAGGATTGAGGATAGAATAGGATAGAGTATAGGATAGGATAGACGATAGGATAGGATTAAGTATAGGATAGGATAGGGGATAGGATAGGATAGAGGATAGGATAGGATTGAGGATAGGATAGGATAGCGGATACGATAGAGGATAGGATAGGATAGAGAATAGGATAGGATATATGATATTATAGGATGGAGGATACGAAATTATAGAGGATATGATAGGATAGAGGATAGGATAGGGTAGAGGATAGGATAAGATAGAGGATAGGATAGGGTAGAGGATAGGATAAGATAGAGGATAGGATAGAATAGAGTACAGGATAGTATAGAGGATAAGACAGGATAGAGGATAGGATAGGATAGAGGATAGGATGGGATAGATGATAGGATAGGATAGAGGATGGGATAGGATAGAGGATAGGATAGGATAGAGGATAGGGTAGGATAGAGGATAGGATAGGATAGAGAATAGAATAGGATAGAGGATAGGATAGGATAGGATAGAGCATTGGATAGGATAGAGAATAGCATAGGATAGAGGATAGGATAGGATAGAGGATAGGATAGGATTGAGGATAGGATAGCATAGAGGATAGGATAGGATTGAGGATAGGATAGGACAGCGGATACGATAGAGGATAGGATAGGATAGAGAATAGGATAGGATATATGATATTATAGGATGGAGGATACGATATCATAGAGGATAGGATAGGATAGAGGATAGGATAGGATAGAGGATAGGATAGGATAGAGGATAGGATAGGATAGAGGATAGGGTAGGATAGAGGATAGGATAGGATAGAGAATAGAATAGGATAGAGGATAGGATAGGATAGGATAGAGCATTGGATAGGATAGAGAATAGCATAGGATAGAGGATAGGATAGGATAGAGGATAGGATAGGATTGAGGATAGGATAGCATAGAGGATAGGATAGGATTGAGGATAGGATAGGACAGCGGATACGATAGAGGATAGGATAGGATAGAGAATAGGATAGGATATATGATATTATAGGATGGAGGATACGATATCATAGAGGATAGGATAGGATAGAGGATAGGATAGGATAGAGGATAGGATAGGATAGAGGATAGGATAGGATAGAGGATAGGATAGGATAGAGGATAGGATAGGATAGAGGATAGGATAGGATAGAGGATAGGATAGGATAGAGGATAGGATAGGATAGAGGATAGGATAGGATTGAGGATAGGATTGGATACAGGATAGGGTAGGATAGGATAGAAGTTGGGTTGAGGATTGGATAGGATAGAGGATACGATACGATAGAGGATAGGATAGGATAGAGGATAGGATAGGATCGAGGATAGGATTTTACAGAGGATAGGATAGGATAGAGGATAGGATAGGATAGAGGACAGGATAGGATAGAGAATAGGATAGGATAGATGATAGGATAGAGGATACGTTACTATAGAGGATAGGAAAGGATAGACGGTAGGATAGAAGATATTATAGGAGAGCGGATATTGTAGGATAGAGGATAGGATAGGATTGAGGATAGGATAGGATAGAGGATAGTATAGGATTGAGGATAGGATAGGATAGGATAGAGGATTCGATAGGATAGAGGATAGGATAGAGGATTGGATATGATTGAGGATATTATGGGATAGAGGATAGGATAGGGTAGGATATAGGATAGGATAGGATAGGATTGAGGATAGGATTGGATACAGGATAGGATAGGATATATGATATTATAGGATGGAGGATACGATATTATAGAGGATAGGATAGGATAGAGGATAGGATAGGATAGAGGATAGGATAGGATAGGATAGGATAGGATAGGATAGAGGATAGGATAGGATAGAGAATAGGATAGGATACAGGATATGATAGGGTAGAGGTTAGGATAAGATAGAGAATAGGATAGGGTAGAGGATAGGATAGGGTAGAGGATAGGATAAGATAGAGGATAGGATAGAAAAGAGTACAGGATAGTATAGAGGATAGGATAGGATAGAAGATAGGATAGGATTGAGGATAGGATAGGACAGCGGATACGATAGAGGATAGGATAGGATAGAGAATAGGATAGGATATATGATATTATAGGATGGAGGATACGATATCATAGAGGATAGGATAGGATAGAGGATAGGATAGGATAGGATAGAGGATAGGATAGGATAGAGGATAGGATAGGATAGAGGATAGGATAGGATAGAGGATAGGATAGGATAGAGGATAGGATAGGATAGAGGATAGGATAGGATAGAGGATAGGATAGGATAGAGGATAGGATAGGATAGAGGATAGGATAGGATAGAGGATAGGATAGGATTGAGGATAGGATTGGGTACAGGATAGGTTAGGATAGGATAGAAGTTGGGTTGAGGATTGGATAGGATAGAGGATACGATACGATAGAGGATAGGATAGGATAGAGGATAGGATAGGATCGAGGATAGGATTTTACAGAGGATAGGATAGGATAGAGGATAGGATAGGATAGAGGACAGGATAGGATAGAGAATAGGATAGGATAGATGATAGGATAGAGGATACGATACTATAGAGGATAGGAAAGGATAGACGGTAGGATAGAAGATATTATAGGAGAGCGGATATTATAGGATAGAGGATAGGATAGGATTGAGGATAGGATAGGATAGAGGATAGTATAGGATTGAGGATAGGATAGGATAGGATAGAGGATTCGATAGGATAGAGGATAGGATAGAGGATTGGATATGATTGAGGATATTATGGGATAGAGGATAGGATAGGGTAGGATATAGGATAGGATAGGATAGGATTGAGGATAGGATTGGATACAGGATAGGATAGGATATATGATATTATAGGATGGAGGATACGATATTATAGAGGATACGATATTATAGAGGATAGGATAGGATAGAGGATAGGATAGGATAGAGGATAGGATAGGATAGAGGATAGGATAGGATAGGATAGGATAGGATAGGATAGAGGATAGGATAGGATAGAGAATAGGATAGGATACAGGATATGATAGGGTAGAGGTTAGGATAAGATAGAGAATAGGATAGGGTAGAGGATAGGATAGGGTAGAGGATAGGATAAGATAGAGGATAGGATAGAAAAGAGTACAGGATAGTATAGAGGATAGGATAGGATAGAGGATAGGATAGAAAAGAGTACAGGATAGTATAGAGGATAGGATAGGATAGAAGATAGGATAGGATTGAGGATAGGATAGGATAGGATAGAGGATAGGATAGGCTTGAGGATAGGATAGGATAGACGATAGAATAGGGGATAGGATTGGGTACGGGATAGGATAGGATAGAGGATTGGATAGGATAGAGGTTAGGATAGAGGATTGGATAGGATTGAGGATATTATGGGATAGAGGATAGGATAGGATAGGATAATATAGAGGATAGGATAGGATAGAGAATGGGATAGGATACAGGATAGGATAGTATAGAGGATAGGATAGGATAGAGGATAGGATAGGATTGAGGATAGGATAGGGTAGAGGATAGGATAGGGTAGAGGATAGGATAAGATAGAGGATAGGATAGAAAAGAGTACAGGATAGTATAGAGGATAGGATAGGATAGAAGATAGGATAGGATTGAGGATAGGATAGGATAGGATAGAGGATAGGATAGGCTTGAGGATAGGATAGGATAGAGGATAGAATAGGGGATAGGATTGGATACGGGATAGGATAGGATAGAGGTTAGGATAGAGGATTGGATAGGATTGAGGATACGATACGATAGAGGATAGGATAGGATAGGATAATATAGAGGATAGGATAGGATAGGCTTGAGGATAGGATAGGATAGAGGATAGGATAGGGGATAGGATTGGATACGGGATAGGATAGGATAGAGGATTGGATAGGATAGAGGTTAGGATACAGGATTGGATTGGATTGAGGATATTATGGGATAAAGGATAGGTTAGGATAGGATAATATCTAGGATAGGATAGGATAGAGAATGGGATAGGATACAGGATAGGATAGGATAGAGGATAGGATAGGGTAGAGGATAGGATAAGATAGAGGATAGGATAGGGTAGAGGATAGGATAGGGTAGAGGAAAGGGTAAGATAGAGGATAGGATAGGATAGAGGATAAGATAGGATAGAGGATATGATAGGCTAGAGGATAGGATAGGGTAGAGGATAGGATAAGATAGAGGATAGGATAGAATAGAGTACAGGATAGTATTGAGGATAAGATAATATAGAGAATAGGATAGGATAGAGGATAGGACAGGATAGAGGATAGGATAGGATAGATGATAGGATAGAGTATTGGATAGGATAGAGGATACGATACGATAGAGGATAGGATAGGATAGAGGGTAGGATAGAGAATTGGATGGGATACAGGATACGATACGATAGAGGATATGATAGGATAGAGGATGGGATAGGACAGAGGATAGGATAGAGGATAGGATAGGATAGAGGATAGCATAGGATTGGGGATAGGATAGGATAGAGAGTAGGATAGGATAGAAGATAGGATAGGATAGAGGATAGGATAGAGGATTGCATAGGATAGAGGACAGGATAGTATAGAGAATAGAATAGGATAGAGGATAGTATAGGATTGAGGATAGGATAGGATCGAGGATAGGATAGGATATATGATACTATAGGATGGAGGATACGATATTATAGAGGATAGTATAGGATAGAGGATAGGATAGGGTAGAGGATAAGATAGGATAGAGGATAGGATAGGATAGAGGATAGGATAGGATAGAGGATAGGATAGGATAGACGATAGGATACAGGATATTATAGGATAGAGGATAGGATAGGATTGAGGATTGGATAAGATGGAGGATAGGATAGAATAGAGTACAGGATAGTATAGATTATAAGATAGGATAGAGGATAGGATAGGATTGAGGACAGGGTAGGACAGAGGATAGGATAGGATAGAGGATAGGATAGGATAGAGGATAGGATAGAATAGAGTACAGGATAGTATAGAGGATAAGATAATATAGAGAATAGGATAGGATAGAGGATAGGACAGGATAGAGGATAGGATAGAGGATAGGATAGGATAGAGGATAGGATAGTATAGAGAATAGATTAGGATAGAGGATAGGATAGGATTGAGGATAGGATAGGATACATGATAGGATAGAGTATTGGATAGGATAGAGGATACGATACGATAGAGGATAGGATAGGATAGAGGGTAGGATAGAGAATTGGATGGGATACAGGATACGATACGATAGAGGATATGATAGGATAGAGGATGGGATAGGACAGAGGATAGGATAGAGGATAGGATAGGATAGAGGATAGGATAGGATAGAAGATATGATAGGCTAGCATAGAGGATTGGATAGGATTGAGGATAGGATAGGATAGAGGATAGGATAGGATTGAGGATAGCATAGGATTGAGGATAGGATAGGATAGAGAGTAGGATAGGATAGAGGATAGGATAGGATAGAGGATAGGATAGAGGATTGCATAGGATAGAGGACAGGATAGTATGGAGAATAGAATAGGATAGAGGATAGGATAGGATTGAGGATAGGATAGGATCGAGGATAGGATAGGATATATGATACTATAGGATGGAGGATACGATATTATAGAGGATAGTATAGGATAGAGGATAGGATAGGGTAGAGGATAAGATAGGATAGAGGATAGGATAGGATAGAGGATAGGATAGGATATATGATACTATAGGATGGAGGATACGATATTGTAGAGGATAGTATAGTATAGAGGATAGGATAGGGTAGAGGATAGGATAGGATAGAGGATAGGATAGGATAGAGAATAGGATAGGATAGAGGATAGGATAGGGTAGAGGAAAGGATAAGATAGAGGATAGGATAGAATAGAGTACAGGATAGTATAGAGGATAAGATAATATAGAGAAGAGGATAGGATAGAGGATAGGACAGGATAGAGGATAGGATAGGATACAGGATAGGAGAGGATAGAGGATAGGATAGGATAGAGGATAGGATAGTATAGAGAATAGAATAGGATAGAGGATAGGATAGGATTGAGGATAGGATAGGATAGATGATAGGATAGATGATTGGATAGGATAGAGGATACGATACGATAGAGGATAGGATAGGATAGAGGATGGGATAGGACAGAGGATAGGATAGGGTAGAGGTTAGGATAGAATAGAGTACAGGATAGTATAGAGGATAAGATAATATAGAGAATAGGATAGGATAGAGGATAGGACAGGCTAGGATAGAGGATAGGATAGGATAGAGGATATGATAGGATAGAGGATAGGATAGGATAGAGGATATGATAGCATAGAGGATAGGATAGGATAGAGGATAGGATAGGATAGAGGATAGGATAGGATAGATGATAGGATAGAGGATTGGATAGGATAGATGATAGGATAGAGGATTGGATAGGATAGAGGATACGATACGATAGAGGATAGGATAGGATAGAGGGTAGGGTAGAGAATTGGATGGGATACAGGATACGATACGATACAGGATAGGCTAGGATAGAGGATAGGATAGGATTGAGGATAGGATAGGATAGAGAATAGGATAGGTTTGAGGATAGCATAGGATTGAGGATAGGATAGGATAGAGGATAGGAT
This sequence comes from Halictus rubicundus, assembly GCF_050948215.1. Classification (NCBI taxonomy): domain Eukaryota; kingdom Metazoa; phylum Arthropoda; class Insecta; order Hymenoptera; family Halictidae; genus Halictus; species Halictus rubicundus. Next base: position 106,984 of record NW_027488631.1, read on the forward strand.
AGGGTAGAGAATAGGATAAGATAGAGGATAGGATAGAATAGAGTACAGGATAGTATAGAGGATAAGATAATATAGAGAATAGGATAGGATAGAGGATAGGACAGGCTAGGATAGAGGATAGGATAGGATTGAGGATAGGATAGGATAGAGGATAGGATAGGATTGAGGATAGCTTAGGATTGAGGATAGGATAGGATAGAGAATAGGATAGGATAGAGGATAGGATAGGATAGAGGATAGGATAGAGGATTGGATAGGATTGAGGATATTATGGGGTAGAGGATAGGATAGGATAGGATAAGATAGATTATAGGATAGGATAGACGATAGGGTAAGATAGAGGATAGGATAGGGTAGAGGATAGGATAAGATAGAGGATAGGATAGAATAGAGTACAGGATAGTATAGAGGATAAGATAATATAGAGAATAGGATAGGATAGAGGATAGGACAGGATAGAGGAGAGGATTGGATAGAGGATAGGATAGGATAGAGGATAGGATAGGATAGATGATAGGATAGAGGATTGGATAGGATAGAGGATTGGATAGGATAGAGGATACGATACGATAGAGGGTTGGATAGGATAGAGGATACGATACGATAGAGGATTGGATAGGATAGAGGATAGGATAGGATTGAGGATAGGATAGGATAGCTGGTAGGATAGAGAATTGAATAGGATTGAGGATATTATGGGATAGAGAATAGGATAGGATAGGATAGGATAGATGATAGGATAGGATAGAGGATAGGATAGGATAGAGGATAGGATAGGATAGAGGATAGGATAGAATAGAGAATAGAATAGGATAGAGGATAGGATAGGATTGAGGATAGGATAGGATAGATGATAGGATAGAGGATTGGATAGGATAGAGGATACGATACGATAGAGGATAGGATAGGATAGAGGGTAGGATAGAGAATTGGATGGGATAGAGGATACGATACGATAGAGGATAGGATAGGATAGAGGATGGGATATTACAGAGGATAGGATAGGATAGAGGATAGAATAGGATAGAGGATAGGATAGGATTGAGGATAGGATAGGATAGAGGATAGGATAGGATTGAGGATAGGATAGGATTGAGGATAGGATAGGATAGAGGATAGGATAGGATTGAGGATAGGATAGGATAGATGAAAGGATAGAGGATTGGATAGGATAGAGGATACGATACGATAGAGGATAGGATAAGATAGAGGGTAGGATAGAGAATTGAATAGGATTGAGGATATTATGGGATAGAGGATAGGATAGGATAGGATAGAGGATAGGATAGGATAGGGGATAGGATAGGATAGAGGATAGGATAGGATAGAGGATAGGATAGAATAGAGTACAGGATAGGATAGAGGATAGGACAGGATAGAGGATAGGATAGGATAGAGGATAGGACAGGATAGAGGATAGGATACGATAGAGGATAGGATAGGATAGAGGATAGGATAGGATAGAGGATAGGATAGGATAGATGATAGGATAGAGGATTGGATAGGATAGAGGATACGATACGATAGAGGATAGGATAGGATAGAGGATACGATACGATAGAGGATAGGATAGGATAGAGGATGGGATAGGACAGAGGATAGGATAGGATAGAGGATAGAATAGGATAGAGGATGGGATAGGATTGAGGATAGAATAGGATAGAGGATAGGATAGGATAGAGGATAGGATAGTGGATTGGATAGGATTGAGGATATTATGGGATAGAGGATAGGATAGGATAGAGGATAGGATAGGATAGAGGATAGGACAGGATAGAGGATAGGATAGGATAGAGGAAAGGATAGGATAGAGGATAGGATAGGATTGAGGATAGGATAGGATAGATGATAGGATAGAGGATTGGATAGGATAGAGGATAGGATAGGATTGAGGATAGCATAGGATTGAGGATAGGATAGGATAGAGAGTAGGATAGGATAGAGGATAGGATAGGATAGAGGATAGGATAGAGGATTGCATAGGATAGAGGACAGGATAGTATAGAGAATAGAATAGGATAGAGGATAGGATAGGATTGAGGATAGGATAGGATCGAGGATAGGATAGGATATATGATACTATAGGATGGAGGATACGATATTATAGAGGATAGTATAGGATAGAGGATAGGATAGGGTAGAGGATAAGATAGGATAGAGGATAGGATAGGATAGAGGATAGGATAGGATAGAGGATAGGATAGGATAGACGATAGGATACAGGATATTATAGGATAGAGGATAGGATAGGATTGAGGATTGGATAAGATGGAGGATAGGATAGAATAGAGTACAGGATAGTATAGATTATAAGATAGGATAGAGGATAGGATAGGATTGAGGATAGGGTAGGACAGAGGATAGGATAGGATAGAGGATAGGATAGGATAGAGGATAGGATAGAATAGAGTACAGGATAGTATAGAGGATAAGATAATATAGAGAATAGGATAGGATAGAGGATAGGACAGGATAGAGGATAGGATAGAGGATAGGATAGGATAGAGGATAGGATAGTATAGAGAATAGATTAGGATAGAGGATAGGATAGGATTGAGGATAGGATAGGATACATGATAGGATAGAGTATTGGATAGGATAGAGGATACGATACGATAGAGGATAGGATAGGATAGAGGGTAGGATAGAGAATTGGATGGGATACAGGATACGATACGATAGAGGATATGATAGGATAAAGGATGGGATAGGACAGAGGATAGGATAGAGGATAGGATAGGATAGAGGATAGGATAGGATAGAAGATATGATAGGCTAGCATAGAGGATTGGATAGGATTGAGGATAGGATAGGATAGAGGATAGGATAGGATTGAGGATAGCATAGGATTGAGGATAGGATAGGATAGAGAGTAGGATAGGATAGAGGATAGGATAGGATAGAGGATAGGATAGAGGATTGCATAGGATAGAGGACAGGATAGTATGGAGAATAGAATAGGATAGAGGATAGGATAGGATTGAGGATAGGATAGGATCGAGGATAGGATAGGATATATGATACTATAGGATGGAGGATACGATATTATAGAGGATAGTATAGGATAGAGGATAGGATAGGGTAGAGGATAAGATAGGATAGAGGATGGGATAGGATAGAGGATAGGATAGGATATATGATACTATAGGATGGAGGATACGATATTGTAGAGGATAGTATAGTATAGAGGATAGGATAGGGTAGAGGATAGGATAGGATAGAGGATAGGATAGGATAGAGAATAGGATAGGATAGAGGATAGGATAGGGTAGAGGATAGGATAAGATAGAGGATAGGATAGAATAGAGTACAGGATAGTATAGAGGATAAGATAATATAGAGAAGAGGATAGGATAGAGGATAGGACAGGATAGAGGATAGGATAGGATACAGGATAGGAGAGGATAGAGGATAGGATAGGATAGAGGATAGGATAGTATAGAGAATAGAATAGGATAGAGGATAGGATAGGATTGAGGATAGGATAGGATAGATGATAGGATAGATGATTGGATAGGATAGAGGATACGATACGATAGAGGATAGGATAGGATAGAGGATGGGATAGGACAGAGGATAGGATAGGGTAGAGGATAGGATAGAATAGAGTACAGGATAGTATAGAGGATAAGATAATATAGAGAATAGGATAGGATAGAGGATAGGACAGGCTAGGATAGAGGATAGGATAGGATAGAGGATATGATAGGATAGAGGATAGGATAGGATAGAGGATATGATAGCATAGAGGATAGGATAGGATAGAGGATAGGATAGGATAGAGGATAGGATAGGATAGATGATAGGATAGAGGATTGGATAGGATAGATGATAGGATAGAGGATTGGATAGGATAGAGGATACGATACGATAGAGGATAGGATAGGATAGAGGGTAGGGTAGAGAATTGGATGGGATGCAGGATACGATACGATAGAGGATAGGCTAGGATAGAGGATAGGATAGGATTGAGGATAGGATAGGATAGAGAATAGGATAGGTTTGAGGATAGCATAGGATTGAGGATAGGATAGGATAGAGGATAGGATAGGGTAGAGAATAGGATAAGATAGAGGATAGGATAGAATAGAGTACAGGATAGTATAGAGGATAAGATAATATAGAGAATAGGATAGGATAGAGGATAGGACAGGCTAGGATAGAGGATAGGATAGGATTGAGGATAGGATAGGATAGAGGATAGGATAGGATAGAGGATAGGATAGGATAGACGATAGGATACAGGATATTATAGGATAGAGGATAGGATAGGATTGAGGATTGGATAAGATGGAGGATAGGATAGAATAGAGTACAGGATAGTATAGATTATAAGATAGGATAGAGGATAGGATAGGATTGAGGATAGGGTAGGACAGAGGATAGGATAGGATAGAGGATAGGATAGGATAGAGGATAGGATAGAATAGAGTACAGGATAGTATAGAGGATAAGATAATATAGAGAATAAGATAGGATAGAGGATAGGACAGGTTAGAGGATAGGATAGAGGATAGGATAGGATAGAGGATAGGATAGTATAGAGAATAGATTAGGATAGAGGATAGGATAGGATTGAGGATAGGATAGGATACATGATAGGATAGAGTATTGGATAGGATAGAGGATACGATACGATAGAGGATAGGATAGGATAGAGGGTAGGATAGAGAATTGGATGGGATACAGGATACGATACGATAGAGGATATGATAGGATAGAGGATGGGATAGGACAGAGGATAGGATAGAGGATAGGATAGGATAGAGGATAGGATAGGATAGAAGATATGATAGGCTAGCATAGAGGATTGGATAGGATTGAGGATAGGATAGGATAGAGGATAGGATAGGATTGAGGATAGCATAGGATTGAGGATAGGATAGGATAGAGAGTAGGATAGGATAGAGGATAGGATAGGATAGAGGATAGGATAGAGGATTGCATAGGATAGAGGACAGGATAGTATGGAGAATAGAATAGGATAGAGGATAGGATAGGATTGAGGATAGGATAGGATCGAGGATAGGATAGGATATATGATACTATAGGATGGAGGATACGATATTATAGAGGATAGTATAGGATAGAGGATAGGATAGGGTAGAGGATAAGATAGGATAGAGGATAGGATAGGATAGAGGATAGGATAGGATATATGATACTATAGGATGGAGGATACGATATTGTAGAGGATAGTATAGTATAGAGGATAGGATAGGGTAGAGGATAGGATAGGATAGAGGATAGGATAGGATAGAGAATAGGATAGGATAGAGGATAGCATAGGGTAGAGGATAGGATAAGATAGAGGATAGGATAGAATAGAGTACAGGATAGTATAGAGGATAAGATAATATAGAGAAGAGGATAGGATAGAGGATAGGACAGGATAGAGGATAGGATAGGATACAGGATAGGAGAGGATAGAGGATAGGATAGGATAGAGGATAGGATAGTATAGAGAATAGAATAGGATAGAGGATAGGATAGGATTGAGGATAGGATAGGATAGATGATAGGATAGATGATTGGATAGGATAGAGGATACGATACGATAGAGGATAGGATAGGATAGAGGATGGGATAGGACAGAGGATAGGATAGGGTAGAGGATAGGATAGAATAGAGTACAGGATAGTATAGAGGATAAGATAATATAGAGAATAGGATAGGATAGAGGATAGGACAGGCTAGGATAGAGGATAGGATAGGATAGAGGATATGATAGGATAGAGGATAGGATAGGATAGAGGATATGATAGCATAGAGGATAGGATAGGATAGAGGATAGGATAGGATAGAGGATAGGATAGGATAGATGATAGGATAGAGGATTGGATAGGATAGATGATAGGATAGAGGATTGGATAGGATAGAGGATACGATACGATAGAGGATAGGATAGGATAGAGGGTAGGGTAGAGAATTGGATGGGATACAGGATACGATACGATAGAGGATAGGCTAGGATAGAGGATAGGATAGGATTGAGGATAGGATAGGATAGAGAATAGGATAGGTTTGAGGATAGCATAGGATTGAGGATAGGATAGGATAGAGGATAGGATGGGGTAGAGAATAGGATAAGATAGAGGATAGGATAGAATAGAGTACAGGATAGTATAGAGGATAAGATAATATAGAGAATAGGATAGGATAGAGGATAGGACAGGCTAGGATAGAGGATAGGATAGGATTGAGGATAGGATAGGATAGAGGATAGGATAGGATTGAGGATAGCTTAGGATTGAGGATAGGATAGGATAGAGAATAGGATAGGATAGAGGATAGGATAGGATAGAGGATAGGATAGAGGATTGGATAGGATTGAGGATAGGGTAGAGAATTGGATGGGATGCAGGATACGATACGATAGAGGATAGGCTAGGATAGAGGATAGGATAGGATTGAGGATAGGATAGGATAGAGAATAGGATAGGTTTGAGGATAGCATAGGATTGAGGATAGGATAGGATAGAGGATAGGATAGGGTAGAGAATAGGATAAGATAGAGGATAGGATAGAATAGAGTACAGGATAGTATAGAGGATAAGATAATATAGAGAATAGGATAGGATAGAGGATAGGACAGGCTAGGATAGAGGATAGGATAGGATTGAGGATAGGATAGGATAGAGGATAGGATAGGATAGAGGATAGGATAGGATAGACGATAGGATACAGGATATTATAGGATAGAGGATAGGATAGGATTGAGGATTGGATAAGATGGAGGATAGGATAGAATAGAGTACAGGATAGTATAGATTATAAGATAGGATAGAGGATAGGATAGGATTGAGGATAGGGTAGGACAGAGGATAGGATAGGATAGAGGATAGGATAGGATAGAGGATAGGATAGAATAGAGTACAGGATAGTATAGAGGATAAGATAATATAGAGAATAAGATAGGATAGAGGATAGGACAGGTTAGAGGATAGGATAGAGGATAGGATAGGATAGAGGATAGGATAGTATAGAGAATAGATTAGGATAGAGGATAGGATAGGATTGAGGATAGGATAGGATACATGATAGGATAGAGTATTGGATAGGATAGAGGATACGATACGATAGAGGATAGGATAGGATAGAGGGTTGGATAGAGAATTGGATGGGATACAGGATACGATACGATAGAGGATATGATAGGATAGAGGATGGGATAGGACAGAGGATAGGATAGAGGATAGGATAGGATAGAGGATAGGATAGGATAGAAGATATGATAGGCTAGCATAGAGGATTGGATAGGATTGAGGATAGGATAGGATAGAGGATAGGATAGGATTGAGGATAGCATAGGATTGAGGATAGGATAGGATAGAGAGTAGGATAGGATAGAGGATAGGATAGGATAGAGGATAGGATAGAGGATTGCATAGGATAGAGGACAGGATAGTATGGAGAATAGAATAGGATAGAGGATAGGATAGGATTGAGGATAGGATAGGATCGAGGATAGGATAGGATATATGATACTATAGGATGGAGGATACGATATTATAGAGGATAGTATAGGATAGAGGATAGGATAGGGTAGAGGATAAGATATAATAGAGGATAGGATAGGATAGAGGATAGGATAGGATATATGATACTATAGGATGGAGGATACGATATTGTAGAGGATAGTATAGTATAGAGGATAGGATAGGGTAGAGGATAGGATAGGATAGAGGATAGGATAGGATAGAGAATAGGATAGGATAGAGGATAGCATAGGGTAGAGGATAGGATAAGATAGAGGATAGGATAGAATAGAGTACAGGATAGTATAGAGGATAAGATAATATAGAGAAGAGGATAGGATAGAGGATAGGACAGGATAGAGGATAGGATAGGATACAGGATAGGAGAGGATAGAGGATAGGATAGGATAGAGGATAGGATAGTATAGAGAATAGAATAGGATAGAGGATAGGATAGGATTGAGGATAGGATAGGATAGATGATAGGATAGATGATTGGATAGGATAGAGGATACGATACGATAGAGGATAGGATAGGATAGAGGATGGGATAGGACAGAGGATAGGATAGGGTAGAGGATAGGATAGAATAGAGTACAGGATAGTATACAGGATAAGATAATATAGAGAATAGGATAGGATAGAGGATAGGACAGGCTAGGATAGAGGATAGGATAGGATAGAGGATATGATAGGATAGAGGATAGGATAGGATAGAGGATATGATAGCATAGAGGATAGGATAGGATAGAGGATAGGATAGGATAGAGGATAGGATAGGATAGATGATAGGATAGAGGATTGGATAGGATAGATGATAGGATAGAGGATTGGATAGGATAGAGGATACGATACGATAGAGGATAGGATAGGATAGAGGGTAGGGTAGAGAATTGGATGGGATACAGGATACGATACGATAGAGGATAGGCTAGGATAGAGGATAGGATAGGATTGAGGATAGGATAGGATAGAGAATAGGATAGGTTTGAGGATAGCATAGGATTGAGGATAGGATAGGATAGAGGATAGGATGGGGTAGAGAATAGGATAAGATAGAGGATAGGATAGAATAGAGTACAGGATAGTATAGAGGATAAGATAATATAGAGAATAGGATAGGATAGAGGATAGGACAGGCTAGGATAGAGGATAGGATAGGATTGAGGATAGGATAGGATAGAGGATAGGATAGGATTGAGGATAGCTTAGGATTGAGGATAGGATAGGATAGAGAATAGGATAGGATAGAGGATAGGATAGGATAGAGGATAGGATAGAGGATTGGATAGGATTGAGGATAGGGTAGAGAATTGGATGGGATGCAGGATACGATACGATAGAGGATAGGCTAGGATAGAGGATAGGATAGGATTGAGGATAGGATAGGATAGAGAATAGGATAGGTTTGAGGATAGCATAGGATTGAGGATAGGATAGGATAGAGGATAGGATAGGGTAGAGAATAGGATAAGATAGAGGATAGGATAGAATAGAGTACAGGATAGTATAGAGGATAAGATAATATAGAGAATAGGATAGGATAGAGGATAGGACAGGCTAGGATAGAGGATAGGATAGGATTGAGGATAGGATAGGATAGAGGATAGGATAGGATAGAGGATAGGATAGGATAGACGATAGGATACAGGATATTATAGGATAGAGGATAGGATAGGATTGAGGATTGGATAAGATGGAGGATAGGATAGAATAGAGTACAGGATAGTATAGATTATAAGATAGGATAGAGGATAGGATAGGATTGAGGATAGGGTAGGACAGAGGATAGGATAGGATAGAGGATAGGATAGGATAGAGGATAGGATAGAATAGAGTACAGGATAGTATAGAGGATAAGATAATATAGAGAATAAGATAGGATAGAGGATAGGACAGGTTAGAGGATAGGATAGAGGATAGGATAGGATAGAGGATAGGATAGTATAGTGAATAGATTAGGATAGAGGATAGGATAGGATTGAGGATAGGATAGGATACATGATAGGATAGAGTATTGGATAGGATAGAGGATACGATACGATAGAGGATAGGATAGGATAGAGGGTAGGATAGAGAATTGGATGGGATACAGGATACGATACGATAGAGGATATGATAGGATAGAGGATGGGATAGGACAGAGGATAGGATAGAGGATAGGATAGGATAGAGGATAGGATAGGATAGAAGATATGATAGGCTAGCATAGAGGATTGGATAGGATTGAGGATAGGATAGGATAGAGGATAGGATAGGATTGAGGATAGCATAGGATTGAGGATAGGATAGGATAGAGAGTAGGATAGGATAGAGGATAGGATAGGATAGAGGATAGGATAGAGGATTGCATAGGATAGAGGACAGGATAGTATGGAGAATAGAATAGGATAGAGGATAGGATAGGATTGAGGATAGGATAGGATCGAGGATAGGATAGGATATATGATACTATAGGATGGAGGATACGATATTATAGAGGATAGTATAGGATAGAGGATAGGATAGGGTAGAGGATAAGATAGGATAGAGGATAGGATAGGATAGAGGATAGGATAGGATATATGATACTATAGGATGGAGGATACGATATTGTAGAGGATAGTATAGTATAGAGGATAGGATAGGGTAGAGGATAGGATAGGATAGAGGATAGGATAGGATAGAGAATAGGATAGGATAGAGGATAGGATAGGGTAGAGGATAGGATAAGATAGAGGATAGGATAGAATAGAGTACAGGATAGTATAGAGGATAAGATAATATAGAGAAGAGGATAGGATAGAGGATAGGACAGGATAGAGGATAGGATAGGATACAGGATAGGAGAGGATAGAGGATAGGATAGGATAGAGGATAGGATAGTATAGAGAATAGAATAGGATAGAGGATAGGATAGGATTGAGGATAGGATAGGATAGATGATAGGATAGATGATTGGATAGGATAGAGGATACGATACGATAGAGGATAGGATAGGATAGAGGATGGGATAGGACAGAGGATAGGATAGGGTAGAGGATAGGATAGAATAGAGTACAGGATAGTATAGAGGATAAGATAATATAGAGAATAGGATAGGATAGAGGATAGGACAGGCTAGGATAGAGGATAGGATAGGATAGAGGATATGATAGGATAGAGGATAGGATAGGATAGAGGATATGATAGCATAGAGGATAGGATAGGATAGAGGATAGGATAGGATAGAGGATAGGATAGGATAGATGATAGGATAGAGGATTGGATAGGATAGATGATAGGATAGAGGATTGGATAGGATAGAGGATACGATACGATAGAGGATAGGATAGGATAGAGGGTAGGGTAGAGAATTGGATGGGATACAGGATACGATACGATAGAGGATAGGCTAGGATAGAGGATAGGATAGGATTGAGGATAGGATAGGATAGAGAATAGGATAGGTTTGAGGATAGCATAGGATTGAGGATAGGATAGGATAGAGGATAGGATGGGGTAGAGAATAGGATAAGATAGAGGATAGGATAGAATAGAGTACAGGATAGTATAGAGGATAAGATAATATAGAGAATAGGATAGGATAGAGGATAGGACAGGCTAGGATAGAGGATAGGATAGGATTGAGGATAGGATAGGATAGAGGATAGGATAGGATTGAGGATAGCTTAGGATTGAGGATAGGATAGGATAGAGAATAGGATAGGATAGAGGATAGGATAGGATAGAGGATAGGATAGAGGATTGGATAGGATTGAGGATATTATGGGGTAGAGGATAGGATAGGATAGGATAAGATAGATTATAGGATAGGATAGACGATAGGGTAAGATAGAGGATATGATAGGATAGAGGATAGGATAGGATAGAGGATATGATAGCATAGAGAATAGGATAGGATAGAGGATAGGATAGGATAGAGGATAGGATAGGATAGATGATAGGATAGAGGATTGGATAGGATAGATGATAGGATAGAGGATTGGATAGGATAGAGGATACGATACGATAGAGGATAGGATAGGATAGAGGGTAGGGTAGAGAATTGGATGGGATACAGGATACGATACGATAGAGGATAGGCTAGGATAGAGGATAGGATAGGATTGAGGATAGGATAGGATAGAGAATAGGATAGGTTTGAGGATAGCATAGGATTGAGGATAGGATAGGATAGAGGATAGGATAGGGTAGAGAATAGGATAAGATAGAGGATAGGATAGAATAGAGTACAGGATAGTATAGAGGATAAGATAATATAGAGAATAGGATAGGATAGAGGATAGGACAGGCTAGGATAGAGGATAGGATAGGATTGAGGATAGGATAGGATAGAGGATAGGATAGGATAGAGGATAGGATAGGATAGACGATAGGATACAGGATATTATAGGATAGAGGATAGGATAGGATTGAGGATTGGATAAGATGGAGGATAGGATAGAATAGAGTACAGGATAGTATAGATTATAAGATAGGATAGAGGATAGGATAGGATTGAGGATAGGGTAGGACAGAGGATAGGATAGGATAGAGGATAGGATAGGATAGAGGATAGGATAGAATAGAGTACAGGATAGTATAGAGGATAAGATAATATAGAGAATAAGATAGGATAGAGGATAGGACAGGTTAGAGGATAGGATAGAGGATAGGATAGGATAGAGGATAGGATAGTATAGAGAATAGATTAGGATAGAGGATAGGATAGGATTGAGGATAGGATAGGATACATGATAGGATAGAGTATTGGATAGGATAGAGGATACGATACGATAGAGGATAGGATAGGATAGAGGGTAGGATAGAGAATTGGATGGGATACAGGATACGATACGATAGAGGATATGATAGGATAGAGGATGGGATAGGACAGAGGATAGGATAGAGGATAGGATAGGATAGAGGATAGGATAGGATAGAAGATATGATAGGCTAGCATAGAGGATTGGATAGGATTGAGGATAGGATAGGATAGAGGATAGGATAGGATTGAGGATAGCATAGGATTGAGGATAGGATAGGATAGAGAGTAGGATAGGATAGAGGATAGGATAGGATAGAGGATAGGATAGAGGATTGCATAGGATAGAGGACAGGATAGTATGGAGAATAGAATAGGATAGAGGATAGGATAGGATTGAGGATAGGATAGGATCGAGGATAGGATAGGATATATGATACTATAGGATGGAGGATACGATATTATAGAGGATAGTATAGGATAGAGGATAGGATAGGATAGAGAATAGGATAGGATAGAGGATAGGATAGGGTAGAGGATAGGATAAGATAGAGGATAGGATAGAATAGAGTACAGGATAGTATAGAGGATAAGATAATATAGAGAAGAGGATAGGATAGAGGATAGGACAGGATAGAGGATAGGATAGGATACAGGATAGGAGAGGATAGAGGATAGGATAGGATAGAGGATAGGATAGTATAGAGAATAGAATAGGATAGAGGATAGGATAGGATTGAGGATAGGATAGGATAGATGATAGGATAGATGATTGGATAGGATAGAGGATACGATACGATAGAGGATAGGATAGGATAGAGGATGGGATAGGACAGAGGATAGGATAGGGTAGAGGATAGGATAGAATAGAGTACAGGATAGTATAGAGGATAAGATAATATAGAGAATAGGATAGGATAGAGGATAGGACAGGCTAGGATAGAGGATAGGATAGGATAGAGGATATGATAGGATAGAGGATAGGATAGGATAGAGGATATGATAGCATAGAGGATAGGATAGGATAGAGGATAGGATAGGATAGAGGATAGGATAGGATAGATGATAGGATAGAGGATTGGGTAGGATAGATGATAGGATAGAGGATTGGATAGGATAGAGGATACGATACGATAGAGGATAGGATAGGATAGAGGGTAGGGTAGAGAATTGGATGGGATACAGGATACGATACGATAGAGGATAGGCTAGGATAGAGGATAGGATAGGATTGAGGATAGGATAGGATAGAGAATAGGATAGGTTTGAGGATAGCATAGGATTGAGGATAGGATAGGATAGAGGATAGGATGGGGTAGAGAATAGGATAAGATAGAGGATAGGATAGAATAGAGTACAGGATAGTATAGAGGATAAGATAATATAGAGAATAGGATAGGATAGAGGATAGGACAGGCTAGGATAGAGGATAGGATAGGATTGAGGATAGGATAGGATAGAGGATAGGATAGGATTGAGGATAGCTTAGGATTGAGGATAGGATAGGATAGAGAATAGGATAGGATAGAGGATAGGATAGGATAGAGGATAGGATAGAGGATTGGATAGGATTGAGGATATTATGGGGTAGAGGATAGGATAGGATAGGATAAGATAGATTATAGGATAGGATAGACGATAGGGTAAGATAGAGGATAGGATAGGGTAGAGGATAGGATAAGATAGAGGATAGGATAGAATAGAGTACAGGATAGTATAGAGGATAAGATAATATAGAGAATAGGATAGGATAGAGGATAGGACAGGATAGAGGAGAGGATAGGATAGAGGATAGGATAGGATAGAGGATAGGATAGGATAGATGATAGGATAGAGGATTGGATAGGATAGAGGATTGGATAGGATAGAGGATACGATACGATAGAGGGTTGGATAGGATAGAGGATACGATACGATAGAGGATTGGATAGGATAGAGGATAGGATAGGATTGAGGATAGGATAGGATAGCTGGTAGGATAGAGAATTGAATAGGATTGAGGATATTATGGGATAGAGAATAGGATAGGATAGGATAGGATAGATGATAGGATAGGATAGAGGATAGGATAGGATAGAGGATAGGATTGAATAGAGAATAGAATAGGATAGAGGATAGGATAGGATTGAGGATAGGATAGGATAGATGATAGGATAGAGGATTGGATAGGATAGAGGATACGATACGATAGAGGATAGGATAGGATAGAGGGTAGGATAGAGAATTGGATGGGATAGAGGATACGATACGATAGAGGATAGGATAGGATAGAGGATGGGATATTACAGAGGATAGGATAGGATAGAGGATAGAATAGGATAGAGGATAGGATAGGATTGAGGATAGGATAGGATAGAGGATAGGATAGGATTGAGGATAGGATAGGATTGAGGATAGGATAGGATAGAGGATAGGATAGGATTGAGGATAGGATAGGATAGATGAAAGGATAGAGGATTGGATAGGATAGAGGATACGATACGATAGAGGATAGGATAAGATAGAGGGTAGGATAGAGAATTGAATAGGATTGAGGATATTATGGGATAGAGGATAGGATAGGATAGGATAGAGGATAGGATAGGATAGGGGATAGGATAGGATAGAGGATAGGATAGGATAGAGGATAGGATAGAATAGAGTACAGGATAGGATAGAGGATAGGACAGGATAGAGGATAGGATAGGATAGAGGATAGGACAGGATAGAGGATAGGATACGATAGAGGATAGGATAGGATAGAGGATAGGATAGGATAGAGGATAGGATAGGATAGATGATAGGATAGAGGATTGGATAGGATAGAGGATACGATACGATAGAGGATAGGATAGGATAGAGGATACGATACGATAGAGGATAGGATAGGATAGAGGATGGGATAGGACAGAGGATAGGATAGGATAGAGGATAGAATAGGATAGAGGATGGGATAGGATTGAGGATAGAATAGGATAGAGGATAGGATAGGATAGAGGATAGGATAGAGGATTGGATAGGATTGAGGATATTATGGGATAGAGGATAGGATAGGATAGAGGATAGGATAGGATAGAGGATAGGATAGGATAGAGGAAAGGATAGGATAGAGGATAGGATAGGATTGAGGATAGGATAGGATAGATGATAGAATAGAGGATTGGATAGGATAGAGGATACGATACGATAGAGGATAGGATAGGATAGAGGGTAGGATAGAGAATTGGATGGGATAGAGGATACTATACGATAGGGGATAGGATAGGATAGAGGGTAGGACAGAGAATTGGATAAGGATAGAGGATACGATACGATAGAGGATAGGATAGGATAGAGGATGGGATAGGACAGAGGATAGGATAGGATAGAGGATAGAATAGGATAGAGGATAGAATAGGATAGAGGATGGGATAGGATTGAGGATAGAATAGGATAGAGGATAGGATAGGATAGAGGATAGGATAGAGGATTGGATAGGATTGAGGATATTATGGGATAGAGGATAGGATAGGATAGAGGATAGGATAGGATAGAGGATAGGATAGGATAGAGGAAAGGATAGGATAGAGGATAGGATAGGATTGAGGATAGGATAGGATAGATGATAGGATAGAGGATTGGATAGGATAGAGGATACGATACGATAGAGGATAGGATAGGATAGAGGGTAGGATAGAGAATTGGATGGGATAGAGGATACTATACGATAGGGGATAGGATAGGATAGAGGGTAGGACAGAGAATTGGATAAGGATAGAGGATACGATACGATAGAGGATAGGATAGGATAGAGGATGGGATAGGACAGAGGATAGGATAGGATAGAGGATAGAATAGGATAGAGGATAGGATAGGATTGAGGATAGAATAGGATAGAGGATAGGATAGGATAGAGGATATTATAGGATAGATGATAGGATAGAGGATTGGATAGGATAGAGGATACGATACGATAGGGGATAGGATAGGATAGAGGGTAGGACAGAGAATTGGATAAGGATAGAGGATACGATACGATAGAGGATAGGATAGAGGATTGGATAGGATTGAGGATATTATGGGATAGAGGATAGGATAGGATAGGATAGGATAGAGGATAGGATAGGATAGAGGATAGGATAGGATAGAGGATAGGACAGGATAGAGGATAGGATACAGGATATTATAGGATAGAGGATAGGATAGGATTGAGGATTGGATAAGATGGAGGATAGGATAGAATAGAGTACAGGATAGTATAGATTATAAGATAGGATAGAGGATAGGATAGGATTGAGGATAGGGTAGGACAGAGGATAGGATAGGATAGAGGATAGGATAGGATAGAGGATAGGATAGAATAGAGTACAGGATAGTATAGAGGATAAGATAATATAGAGAATAAGATAGGATAGAGGATAGGACAGGTTAGAGGATAGGATAGAGGATAGGATAGGATAGAGGATAGGATAGTATAGAGAATAGATTAGGATAGAGGATAGGATAGGATTGAGGATAGGATAGGATACATGATAGGATAGAGTATTGGATAGGATAGAGGATACGATACGATAGAGGATAGGATAGGATAGAGGGTAGGATAGAGAATTGGATGGGATACAGGATACGATACGATAGAGGATATGATAGGATAGAGGATGGGATAGGACAGAGGATAGGATAGAGGATAGGATAGGATAGAGGATAGGATAGGATAGAAGATATGATAGGCTAGCATAGAGGATTGGATAGGATTGAGGATAGGATAGGATAGAGGATAGGATAGGATTGAGGGATAGCATAGGATTAAGGATAGGATAGGATAGAGAGTAGGATAGGATAGAGGATAGGATAGGATAGAGGATAGGATAGAGGATTGCATAGGATAGAGGACAGGATAGTATGGAGAATAGAATAGGATAGAGGATAGGATAGGATTGAGGATAGGATAGGATCGAGGATAGGATAGGATATATGATACTATAGGATGGAGGATACGATATTATAGAGGATAGTATAGGATAGAGGATAGGATAGGGTAGAGGATAAGATAGATAGAGGATAGGATAGGATAGAGGATAGGATAGGATATATGATACTATAGGATGGAGATACGATATTGTAGAGGATAGTATAGTATAGAGGATAGGATAGGGTAGAGGATAGGATAGGATAGAGGATAGGATAGGATAGAGAATAGGATAGGATAGAGGATAGGATAGGGTAGAGGATAGGATAAGATAGAGGATAGGATAGAATAGAGTACAGGATAGTATAGAGGATAAGATAATATAGAGAAGAGGATAGGATAGAGGATAGGACAGGATAGAGGATAGGATAGGATACAGGATAGGAGAGGATAGAGGATAGGATAGGATAGAGGATAGGATAGTATAGAGAATAGAATAGGATAGAGGATAGGATAGGATTGAGGATAGGATAGGATAGATGATAGGATAGATGATTGGATAGGATAGAGGATACGATACGATAGAGGATAGGATAGGATAGAGGATGGGATAGGACAGAGGATAGGATAGGGTAGAGGATAGGATAGAATAGAGTACAGGATAGTATAGAGGATAAGATAATATAGAGAATAGGATAGGATAGAGGATAGGACAGGCTAGGATAGAGGATAGGATAGGATAGAGGATATGATAGGATAGAGGGTAGGATAGGATAGAGGATATGATAGCATAGAGGATAGGATAGGATAGAGGATAGGATAGGATAGAGGATAGGATAGGATAGATGATAGGATAGAGGATTGGATAGGATAGATGATAGGATAGAGGATTGGATAGGATAGAGGATACGATACGATAGAGGATAGGATAGGATAGAGGGTAGGGTAGAGAATTGGATGGGATACAGGATACGATACGATAGAGGATAGGCTAGGATAGAGGATAGGATAGGATTGAGGATAGGATAGGATAGAGAATAGGATAGGTTTGAGGATAGCATAGGATTGAGGATAGGATAGGATAGAGGATAGGATGGGGTAGAGAATAGGATAAGATAGAGGATAGGATAGAATAGAGTACAGGATAGTATAGAGGATAAGATAATATAGAGAATAGGATAGGATAGAGGATAGGACAGGCTAGGATAGAGGATAGGATAGGATTGAGGATAGGATAGGATAGAGGATAGGATAGGATTGAGGATAGCTTAGGATTGAGGATAGGATAGGATAGAGAATAGGATAGGATAGAGGATAGGATAGGATAGAGGATAGGATAGAGGATTGGATAGGATTGAGGATATTATGGGGTAGAGGATAGGATAGGATAGGATAAGATAGATTATAGGATAGGATAGACGATAGGGTAAGATAGAGGATAGGATAGGGTAGAGGATAGGATAAGATAGAGGATAGGATAGAATAGAGTACAGGATAGTATAGAGGATAAGATAATATAGAGAATAGGATAGGATAGAGGATAGGACAGGATAGAGGAGAGGATAGGATAGAGGATAGGATAGGATAGAGGATAGGATAGGATAGATGATAGGATAGAGGATTGGATAGGATAGAGGATTGGATAGGATAGAGGATACGATACGATAGAGGGTTGGATAGGATAGAGGATACGATACGATAGAGGATTGGATAGGATAGAGGATAGGATAGGATTGAGGATAGGATAGGATAGCTGGTAGGATAGAGAATTGAATAGGATTGAGGATATTATGGGATAGAGAATAGGATAGGATAGGATAGGATAGATGATAGGATAGGATAGAGGATAGGATAGGATAGAGGATAGGATTGAATAGAGAATAGAATAGGATAGAGGATAGGATAGGATTGAGGATAGGATAGGATAGATGATAGGATAGAGGATTGGATAGGATAGAGGATACGATACGATAGAGGATAGGATAGGATAGAGGGTAGGATAGAGAATTGGATGGGATAGAGGATACGATACGATAGAGGATAGGATAGGATAGAGGATGGGATATTACAGAGGATAGGATAGGATAGAGGATAGAATAGGATAGAGGATAGGATAGGATTGAGGATAGGATAGGATAGAGGATAGGATAGGATTGAGGATAGGATAGGATTGAGGATAGGATAGGATAGAGGATAGGATAGGATTGAGGATAGGATAGGATAGATGAAAGGATAGAGGATTGGATAGGATAGAGGATACGATACGATAGAGGATAGGATAAGATAGAGGGTAGGATAGAGAATTGAATAGGATTGAGGATATTATGGGATAGAGGATAGGATAGGATAGGATAGAGGATAGGATAGGATAGGGGATAGGATAGGATAGAGGATAGGATAGGATAGAGGATAGGATAGAATAGAGTACAGGATAGGATAGAGGATAGGACAGGATAGAGGATAGGATAGGATAGAGGATAGGACAGGATAGAGGATAGGATACGATAGAGGATAGGATAGGATAGAGGATAGGATAGGATAGAGGATAGGATAGGATAGATGATAGGATAGAGGATTGGATAGGATAGAGGATACGATACGATAGAGGATAGGATAGGATAGAGGATACGATACGATAGAGGATAGGATAGGATAGAGGATGGGATAGGACAGAGGATAGGATAGGATAGAGGATAGAATAGGATAGAGGATGGGATAGGATTGAGGATAGAATAGGATAGAGGATAGGATAGGATAGAGGATAGGATAGAGGATTGGATAGGATTGAGGATATTATGGGATAGAGGATAGGATAGGATAGAGGATAGGATAGGATAGAGGATAGGATAGGATAGAGGATAGGATAGGATAGAGGAAAGGATAGGATAGAGGATAGGATAGGATTGAGGATAGGATAGGATAGATGATAGGATAGAGGATTGGATAGGATAGAGGATACGATACGATAGAGGATAGGATAGGATAGAGGGTAGGATAGAGAATTGGATGGGATAGAGGATACTATACGATAGGGGATAGGATAGGATAGAGGGTAGGACAGAGAATTGGATAAGGATAGAGGATACGATACGATAGAGGATAGGATAGGATAGAGGATGGGATAGGACAGAGGATAGGATAGGATAGAGGATAGAATAGGATAGAGGATAGAATAGGATAGAGGATGGGATAGGATTGAGGATAGAATAGGATAGAGGATAGGATAGGATAGAGGATAGGATAGAGGATTGGATAGGATTGAGGATATTATGGGATAGAGGATAGGATAGGATAGAGGATAGGATAGGATAGAGGATAGGATAGGATAGAGGAAAGGATAGGATAGAGGATAGGATAGGATTGAGGATAGGATAGGATAGATGATAGGATAGAGGATTGGATAGGATAGAGGATACGATACGATAGAGGATAGGATAGGATAGAGGGTAGGATAGAGAATTGGATGGGATAGAGGATACTATACGATAGGGGATAGGATAGGATAGAGGGTAGGACAGAGAATTGGATAAGGATAGAGGATACGATACGATAGAGGATAGGATAGGATAGAGGATGGGATAGGACAGAGGATAGGATAGGATAGAGGATAGAATAGGATAGAGGATAGGATAGGATTGAGGATAGAATAGGATAGAGGATAGGATAGGATAGAGGATAGGATAGGATAGATGATAGGATAGAGGATTGGATAGGATAGAGGATACGATACGATAGGGGATAGGATAGGATAGAGGGTAGGACAGAGAATTGGATAAGGATAGAGGATACGATACGATAGAGGATAGGATAGAGGATTGGATAGGATTGAGGATATTATGGGATAGAGGATAGGATAGGATAGGATAGGATAGAGGATAGGATAGGATAGAGGATAGGATAGGATAGAGGATAGGACAGGATAGAGGATAGGATAGGATAGAGGATAGGATAGGATATAGGATAGGATAGGATAGATGATAGGATAGAGGATTGGATAGGATAGAGGATACGATACGATAGAGGATAGGATAGGATAGAGGGTAGGATAGAGAATTGGATAAGGATAGAGGATACGATACGATAGAGGATAGGATAGGATAGAGGATGGGATAGGACAGAGGATAGGATAGGATAGATGATAGAATAGGATAGAGGATAGGATAGGATTGAGGATAGAATAGGATAGAGGATAGGATAGGATAGAGGATAGGATAGAGGGTAGGATAGAGAATTGGATAAGGATAGAGAATACGATACGATAGAGGATAGGATAGGATAGAGGGTAGGATAGGATAGAGGATAGGACAGGATAGAGGATAGGATAGGATAGAGGATAGGATAGGATAGAGGATAGGATAGGATAGAGGATAGGAAAGGATAGATGATATTATAGAGGATTGGATAGGATAGAGGATAAGATACGATAGAGGATATAATAGGATAGAAGGTAGGACAGAGAATTGGATAAGGATAGAGGATACGATACGATAGAGGATAGGATAGGATAGAGGATGGGATAGGACAGAGGATAGGATAGGATAGAGGATAGAATAGGATAGAGGATAGGATAGGATTGAGGATAGAATAGGATAGAGGATAGGATAGGATAGAGGATAGGATAGAGGATTGGATAGGATTGAGGATATTATGGGATAGAGGATAGGATACGATATTATAGAGGATAGTATAGGATAGAGGATAGGATAGGTTAGAGGATAGGATAAGTTAGAGGATAGTATAGGGTAGAGGATAGGATAAGATAGAGGATATAATAGAATAGAGTACAGGATAGTATAGAGGACAAGATAATATAGAGAATTGGATAGGATAGAGGATAGGACAGGATAGAGGATAGGATAGGATAGGATAGAGGATAGGATAGGATAGAGGATAGGATAGGATAGAGGATAGGATAGGATAGAGGATAGGATAGTATAGAGAATAGAATAGGATAGAGGATAGGATAGGATTGAGGATAGGATAGGATAGATGATAGGATTGAGGATTGGATGGGATAGAGGATACGATACGATAGAGGATAGGATAAGATAGAGGATTGGATAGGACAGAGGATAGGATAGGATAGAGGACAGGATAGGATAGAGGATAGGATAGGATAGAGGATATGATAGGCTAGGATAGAGGATAGGATAGGATTGAGGATAGGATAGGATATAGGATATGATAGGCTAGGATAGAGGATAGGACAGGATTGAGGATAGGATAGGATAGAGGATAGGATAGGATAGAGGATATGATAGGCTAGGATAGAGGATAGGATAGGATTGAGGATAGCATAGGATTGAGGATAGGATAGGATAGAGAATAGGATAGAGGATAGGATAGAGAATTGAATTGGATTGAGGATATTATGGGATTGAGGATAGGATAGGATAGGATAGGATAGAGGATAGGATAGGATAGGATAGGATAGGATAGAGGATAGGATAGGATAGGATAGAGGATAGGATAGGATACTGGATAGGATGAGATAGAGGATAGGATAGAATAGAGTACAGGATAGTATAGAGGATAAGATAATATAGAGAATAGGATAGGATAGAGGATAGGACAGGATAGAGGATAGGATAGGATAGAGGATAGGATAGGATAGAGGATAGGATAGTATAGAGAATAGAATAGGATAGAGGATAGGATAGGATTGAGGATAGGATAGGATAGATGATAGGATAGAGGATTGGATGGGATAGAGGATACGATACGATAGAGGATAGGATAAGATAGAGGATTGGATAGGACAGAGGATAGGATAGGATAGAGGACAGGATAGGATAGAGGATAGGATAGGATAGAGGATATGATAGGCTAGGATAGAGGATAGGATAGGATTGAGGATAGGATAGGATATAGGATATGATAGGCTAGGATAGAGGATAGGACAGGATTGAGGATAGGATAGGATAGAGGATAGGATAGGATTGAGGATAGCATAGGATTGAGGATAGGATAGGGTAGAGAGTAGGATAGGATAGAGGATAGGATAGGTTAGAGGATAGGATAGAGGATTGCATAGGATTGAGGATATTATGGGATAGAGGATAGGATAGGATAGGATAGGATAGAGGATAGGATAAGATAGAGGATAGGATAGGGTAGAGGATAGGATAAGATAGAGGATAGGATAAAATAGAGTACAGGATAGTATAGAGGATAAGATAATATAGAGAATAGGATAGGATAGAGGATAGGACAGGATAGAGGATAGGATACGATAGAGGATAGGATAGGATAGAGGATAGGATAGGATAGAGGATAGGATAGGATAGATGATAGGATAGAGGATTGGATAGGATAGAGGATACGATACGATAGAGGATAGGATAGGATAGAGGATACGATACGATAGAGGATAGGATAGGATAGAGGATGGGATAGGACAGAGGATAGGATAGGATAGAGGATAGAATAGGATAGAGGATGGGATAGGATTGAGGATAGAATAGGATAGAGGATAGGATAGGATAGAGGATAGGATAGTGGATTGGATAGGATTGAGGATATTATGGGATAGAGGATAGGATAGGATAGAGGATAGGATAGGATAGAGGATAGGACAGGATAGAGGATAGGATAGGATAGAGGAAAGGATAGGATAGAGGATAGGATAGGATTGAGGATAGGATAGGATAGATGATAGGATAGAGGATTGGATAGGATAGAGGATAGGATAGGATTGAGGATAGCATAGGATTGAGGATAGGATAGGATAGAGAGTAGGATAGGATAGAGGATAGGATAGGATAGAGGATAGGATAGAGGATTGCATAGGATAGAGGACAGGATAGTATAGAGAATAGAATAGGATAGAGGATAGGATAGGATTGAGGATAGGATAGGATCGAGGATAGGATAGGATATATGATACTATAGGATGGAGGATACGATATTATAGAGGATAGTATAGGATAGAGGATAGGATAGGGTAGAGGATAAGATAGGATAGAGGATAGGATAGGATAGAGGATAGGATAGGATAGAGGATAGGATAGGATAGACGATAGGATACAGGATATTATAGGATAGAGGATAGGATAGGATTGAGGATTGGATAAGATGGAGGATAGGATAGAATAGAGTACAGGATAGTATAGATTATAAGATAGGATAGAGGATAGGATAGGATTGAGGATAGGGTAGGACAGAGGATAGGATAGGATAGAGGATAGGATAGGATAGAGGATAGGATAGAATAGAGTACAGGATAGTATAGAGGATAAGATAATATAGAGAATAGGATAGGATAGAGGATAGGACAGGATAGAGGATAGGATAGAGGATAGGATAGGATAGAGGATAGGATAGTATAGAGAATAGATTAGGATAGAGGATAGGATAGGATTGAGGATAGGATAGGATACATGATAGGATAGAGTATTGGATAGGATAGAGGATACGATACGATAGAGGATAGGATAGGATAGAGGGTAGGATAGAGAATTGGATGGGATACAGGATACGATACGATAGAGGATATGATAGGATAAAGGATGGGATAGGACAGAGGATAGGATAGAGGATAGGATAGGATAGAGGATAGGATAGGATAGAGGATAGGATAGGATAGAAGATATGATAGGCTAGCATAGAGGATTGGATAGGATTGAGGATAGGATAGGATAGAGGATAGGATAGGATTGAGGATAGCATAGGATTGAGGATAGGATAGGATAGAGAGTAGGATAGGATAGAGGATAGGATAGGATAGAGGATAGGATAGAGGATTGCATAGGATAGAGGACAGGATAGTATGGAGAATAGAATAGGATAGAGGATAGGATAGGATTGAGGATAGGATAGGATCGAGGATAGGATAGGATATATGATACTATAGGATGGAGGATACGATATTATAGAGGATAGTATAGGATAGAGGATAGGATAGGGTAGAGGATAAGATAGGATAGAGGATGGGATAGGATAGAGGATAGGATAGGATATATGATACTATAGGATGGAGGATACGATATTGTAGAGGATAGTATAGTATAGAGGATAGGATAGGGTAGAGGATAGGATAGGATAGAGGATAGGATAGGATAGAGAATAGGATAGGATAGAGGATAGGATAGGGTAGAGGATAGGATAAGATAGAGGATAGGATAGAATAGAGTACAGGATAGTATAGAGGATAAGATAATATAGAGAAGAGGATAGGATAGAGGATAGGACAGGATAGAGGATAGGATAGGATACAGGATAGGAGAGGATAGAGGATAGGATAGGATAGAGGATAGGATAGTATAGAGAATAGAATAGGATAGAGGATAGGATAGGATTGAGGATAGGATAGGATAGATGATAGGATAGATGATTGGATAGGATAGAGGATACGATACGATAGAGGATAGGATAGGATAGAGGATGGGATAGGACAGAGGATAGGATAGGGTAGAGGATAGGATAGAATAGAGTACAGGATAGTATAGAGGATAAGATAATATAGAGAATAGGATAGGATAGAGGATAGGACAGGCTAGGATAGAGGATAGGATAGGATAGAGGATATGATAGGATAGAGGATAGGATAGGATAGAGGATATGATAGCATAGAGGATAGGATAGGATAGAGGATAGGATAGGATAGAGGATAGGATAGGATAGATGATAGGATAGAGGATTGGATAGGATAGATGATAGGATAGAGGATTGGATAGGATAGAGGATACGATACGATAGAGGATAGGATAGGATAGAGGGTAGGGTAGAGAATTGGATGGGATGCAGGATACGATACGATAGAGGATAGGCTAGGATAGAGGATAGGATAGGATTGAGGATAGGATAGGATAGAGAATAGGATAGGTTTGAGGATAGCATAGGATTGAGGATAGGATAGGATAGAGGATAGGATAGGGTAGAGAATAGGATAAGATAGAGGATAGGATAGAATAGAGTACAGGATAGTATAGAGGATAAGATAATATAGAGAATAGGATAGGATAGAGGATAGGACAGGCTAGGATAGAGGATAGGATAGGATTGAGGATAGGATAGGATAGAGGATAGGATAGGATAGAGGATAGGATAGGATAGACGATAGGATACAGGATATTATAGGATAGAGGATAGGATAGGATTGAGGATTGGATAAGATGGAGGATAGGATAGAATAGAGTACAGGATAGTATAGATTATAAGATAGGATAGAGGATAGGATAGGATTGAGGATAGGGTAGGACAGAGGATAGGATAGGATAGAGGATAGGATAGGATAGAGGATAGGATAGAATAGAGTACAGGATAGTATAGAGGATAAGATAATATAGAGAATAAGATAGGATAGAGGATAGGACAGGTTAGAGGATAGGATAGAGGATAGGATAGGATAGAGGATAGGATAGTATAGAGAATAGATTAGGATAGAGGATAGGATAGGATTGAGGATAGGATAGGATACATGATAGGATAGAGTATTGGATAGGATAGAGGATACGATACGATAGAGGATAGGATAGGATAGAGGGTAGGATAGAGAATTGGATGGGATACAGGATACGATACGATAGAGGATATGATAGGATAGAGGATGGGATAGGACAGAGGATAGGATAGAGGATAGGATAGGATAGAGGATAGGATAGGATAGAAGATATGATAGGCTAGCATAGAGGATTGGATAGGATTGAGGATAGGATAGGATAGAGGATAGGATAGGATTGAGGATAGCATAGGATTGAGGATAGGATAGGATAGAGAGTAGGATAGGATAGAGGATAGGATAGGATAGAGGATAGGATAGAGGATTGCATAGGATAGAGGACAGGATAGTATGGAGAATAGAATAGGATAGAGGATAGGATAGGATTGAGGATAGGATAGGATCGAGGATAGGATAGGATATATGATACTATAGGATGGAGGATACGATATTATAGAGGATAGTATAGGATAGAGGATAGGATAGGGTAGAGGATAAGATAGGATAGAGGATAGGATAGGATAGAGGATAGGATAGGATATATGATACTATAGGATGGAGGATACGATATTGTAGAGGATAGTATAGTATAGAGGATAGGATAGGGTAGAGGATAGGATAGGATAGAGGATAGGATAGGATAGAGAATAGGATAGGATAGAGGATAGCATAGGGTAGAGGATAGGATAAGATAGAGGATAGGATAGAATAGAGTACAGGATAGTATAGAGGATAAGATAATATAGAGAAGAGGATAGGATAGAGGATAGGACATTATAGAGGATAGGATAGGATACAGGATAGGAGAGGATAGAGGATAGGATAGGATAGAGGATAGGATAGTATAGAGAATAGAATAGGATAGAGGATAGGATAGGATTGAGGATAGGATAGGATAGATGATAGGATAGATGATTGGATAGGATAGAGGATACGATACGATAGAGGATAGGATAGGATAGAGGATGGGATAGGACAGAGGATAGGATAGGGTAGAGGATAGGATAGAATAGAGTACAGGATAGTATAGAGGATAAGATAATATAGAGAATAGGATAGGATAGAGGATAGGACAGGCTAGGATAGAGGATAGGATAGGATAGAGGATATGATAGGATAGAGGATAGGATAGGATAGAGGATATGATAGCATAGAGGATAGGATAGGATAGAGGATAGGATAGGATAGAGGATAGGATAGGATAGATGATAGGATAGAGGATTGGATAGGATAGATGATAGGATAGAGGATTGGATAGGATAGAGGATACGATACGATAGAGGATAGGATAGGATAGAGGGTAGGGTAGAGAATTGGATGGGATACAGGATACGATACGATAGAGGATAGGCTAGGATAGAGGATAGGATAGGATTGAGGATAGGATAGGATAGAGAATAGGATAGGTTTGAGGATAGCATAGGATTGAGGATAGGATAGGATAGAGGATAGGATGGGGTAGAGAATAGGATAAGATAGAGGATAGGATAGAATAGAGTACAGGATAGTATAGAGGATAAGATAATATAGAGAATAGGATAGGATAGAGGATAGGACAGGCTAGGATAGAGGATAGGATAGGATTGAGGATAGGATAGGATAGAGGATAGGATAGGATTGAGGATAGCTTAGGATTGAGGATAGGATAGGATAGAGAATAGGATAGGATAGAGGATAGGATAGGATAGAGGATAGGATAGAGGATTGGATAGGATTGAGGATAGGGTAGAGAATTGGATGGGATGCAGGATACGATACGATAGAGGATAGGCTAGGATAGAGGATAGGATAGGATTGAGGATAGGATAGGATAGAGAATAGGATAGGTTTGAGGATAGCATAGGATTGAGGATAGGATAGGATAGAGGATAGGATAGGGTAGAGAATAGGATAAGATAGAGGATAGGATAGAATAGAGTACAGGATAGTATAGAGGATAAGATAATATAGAGAATAGGATAGGATAGAGGATAGGACAGGCTAGGATAGAGGATAGGATAGGATTGAGGATAGGGTAGGATAGAGGATAGGATAGGATAGAGGATAGGATAGGATAGACGATAGGATACAGGATATTATAGGATAGAGGATAGGATAGGATTGAGGATTGGATAAGATGGAGGATAGGATAGAATAGAGTACAGGATAGTATAGATTATAAGATAGGATAGAGGATAGGATAGGATTGAGGATAGGGTAGGACAGAGGATAGGATAGGATAGAGGATAGGATAGGATAGAGGATAGGATAGAATAGAGTACAGGATAGTATAGAGGATAAGATAATATAGAGAATAAGATAGGATAGAGGATAGGACAGGTTAGAGGATAGGATAGAGGATAGGATAGGATAGAGGATAGGATAGTATAGAGAATAGATTAGGATAGAGGATAGGATAGGATTGAGGATAGGATAGGATACATGATAGGATAGAGTATTGGATAGGATAGAGGATACGATACGATAGAGGATAGGATAGGATAGAGGGTAGGATAGAGAATTGGATGGGATACAGGATACGATACGATAGAGGATATGATAGGATAGAGGATGGGATAGGACAGAGGATAGGATAGAGGATAGGATAGGATAGAGGATAGGATAGGATAGAAGATATGATAGGCTAGCATAGAGGATTGGATAGGATTGAGGATAGGATAGGATAGAGGATAGGATAGGATTGAGGATAGCATAGGATTGAGGATAGGATAGGATAGAGAGTAGGATAGGATAGAGGATAGGATAGGATAGAGGATAGGATAGAGGATTGCATAGGATAGAGGACAGGATAGTATGGAGAATAGAATAGGATAGAGGATAGGATAGGATTGAGGATAGGATAGGATCGAGGATAGGATAGGATATATGATACTATAGGATGGAGGATACGATATTATAGAGGATAGTATAGGATAGAGGATAGGATAGGGTAGAGGATAAGATAGGATAGAGGATAGGATAGGATAGAGGATAGGATAGGATATATGATACTATAGGATGGAGGATACGATATTGTAGAGGATAGTATAGTATAGAGGATAGGATAGGGTAGAGGATAGGATAGGATAGAGGATAGGATAGGATAGAGAATAGGATAGGATAGAGGATAGGATAGGGTAGAGGATAGGATAAGATAGAGGATAGGATAGAATAGAGTACAGGATAGTATAGAGGATAAGATAATATAGAGAAGAGGATAGGATAGAGGATAGGACAGGATAGAGGATAGGATAGGATACAGGATAGGAGAGGATAGAGGATAGGATAGGATAGAGGATAGGATAGTATAGAGAATAGAATAGGATAGAGGATAGGATAGGATTGAGGATAGGATAGGATAGATGATAGGATAGATGATTGGATAGGATAGAGGATACGATACGATAGAGGATAGGATAGGATAGAGGATGGGATAGGACAGAGGATAGGATAGGGTAGAGGATAGGATAGAATAGAGTACAGGATAGTATAGAGGATAAGATAATATAGAGAATAGGATAGGATAGAGGATAGGACAGGCTAGGATAGAGGATAGGATAGGATAGAGGATATGATAGGATAGAGGATAGGATAGGATAGAGGATATGATAGCATAGAGGATAGGATAGGATAGAGGATAGGATAGGATAGAGGATAGGATAGGATAGATGATAGGATAGAGGATTGGATAGGATAGATGATAGGATAGAGGATTGGATAGGATAGAGGATACGATACGATAGAGGATAGGATAGGATAGAGGGTAGGGTAGAGAATTGGATGGGATACAGGATACGATACGATAGAGGATAGGCTAGGATAGAGGATAGGATAGGATTGAGGATAGGATAGGATAGAGAATAGGATAGGTTTGAGGATAGCATAGGATTGAGGATAGGATAGGATAGAGGATAGGATGGGGTAGAGAATAGGATAAGATAGAGGATAGGATAGAATAGAGTACAGGATAGTATAGAGGATAAGATAATATAGAGAATAGGATAGGATAGAGGATAGGACAGGCTAGGATAGAGGATAGGATAGGATTGAGGATAGGATAGGATAGAGGATAGGATAGGATTGAGGATAGCTTAGGATTGAGGATAGGATAGGATAGAGAATAGGATAGGATAGAGGATAGGATAGGATAGAGGATAGGATAGAGGATTGGATAGGATTGAGGATATTATGGGGTAGAGGATAGGATAGGATAGGATAAGATAGATTATAGGATAGGATAGACGATAGGGTAAGATAGAGGATATGATAGGATAGAGGATAGGATAGGATAGAGGATATGATAGCATAGAGGATAGGATAGGATAGAGGATAGGATAGGATAGAGGATAGGATAGGATAGATGATAGGATAGAGGATTGGATAGGATAGATGATAGGATAGAGGATTGGATAGGATAGAGGATACGATACGATAGAGGATAGGATAGGATAGAGGGTAGGGTAGAGAATTGGATGGGATACAGGATACGATACGATAGAGGATAGGCTAGGATAGAGGATAGGATAGGATTGAGGATAGGATAGGATAGAGAATAGGATAGGTTTGAGGATAGCATAGGATTGAGGATAGGATAGGATAGAGGATAGGATAGGGTAGAGAATAGGATAAGATAGAGGATAGGATAGAATAGAGTACAGGATAGTATAGAGGATAAGATAATATAGAGAATAGGATAGGATAGAGGATAGGACAGGCTAGGATAGAGGATAGGATAGGATTGAGGATAGGATAGGATAGAGGATAGGATAGGATAGAGGATAGGATAGGATAGACGATAGGATACAGGATATTATAGGATAGAGGATAGGATAGGATTGAGGATTGGATAAGATGGAGGATAGGATAGAATAGAGTACAGGATAGTATAGATTATAAGATAGGATAGAGGATAGGATAGGATTGAGGATAGGGTAGGACAGAGGATAGGATAGGATAGAGGATAGGATAGGATAGAGGATAGGATAGAATAGAGTACAGGATAGTATAGAGGATAAGATAATATAGAGAATAAGATAGGATAGAGGATAGGACAGGTTAGAGGATAGGATAGAGGATAGGATAGGATAGAGGATAGGATAGTATAGAGAATAGATTAGGATAGAGGATAGGATAGGATTGAGGATAGGATAGGATACATGATAGGATAGAGTATTGGATAGGATAGAGGATACGATACGATAGAGGATAGGATAGGATAGAGGGTAGGATAGAGAATTGGATGGGATACAGGATACGATACGATAGAGGATATGATAGGATAGAGGATGGGATAGGACAGAGGATAGGATAGAGGATAGGATAGGATAGAGGATAGGATAGGATAGAAGATATGATAGGCTAGCATAGAGGATTGGATAGGATTGAGGATAGGATAGGATAGAGGATAGGATAGGATTGAGGATAGCATAGGATTGAGGATAGGATAGGATAGAGAGTAGGATAGGATAGAGGATAGGATAGGATAGAGGATAGGATAGAGGATTGCATAGGATAGAGGACAGGATAGTATGGAGAATAGAATAGGATAGAGGATAGGATAGGATTGAGGATAGGATAGGATCGAGGATAGGATAGGATATATGATACTATAGGATGGAGGATACGATATTATAGAGGATAGTATAGGATAGAGGATAGGATAGGATAGAGAATAGGATAGGATAGAGGATAGGATAGGGTAGAGGATAGGATAAGATAGAGGATAGGATAGAATAGAGTACAGGATAGTATAGAGGATAAGATAATATAGAGAAGAGGATAGGATAGAGGATAGGACAGGATAGAGGATAGGATAGGATACAGGATAGGAGAGGATAGAGGATAGGATAGGATAGAGGATAGGATAGTATAGAGAATAGAATAGGATAGAGGATAGGATAGGATTGAGGATAGGATAGGATAGATGATAGGATAGATGATTGGATAGGATAGAGGATACGATACGATAGAGGATAGGATAGGATAGAGGATGGGATAGGACAGAGGATAGGATAGGGTAGAGGATAGGATAGAATAGAGTACAGGATAGTATAGAGGATAAGATAATATAGAGAATAGGATAGGATAGAGGATAGGACAGGCTAGGATAGAGGATAGGATAGGATAGAGGATATGATAGGATAGAGGATAGGATAGGATAGAGGATATGATAGCATAGAGGATAGGATAGGATAGAGGATAGGATAGGATAGAGGATAGGATAGGATAGATGATAGGATAGAGGATTGGATAGGATAGATGATAGGATAGAGGATTGGATAGGATAGAGGATACGATACGATAGAGGATAGGATAGGATAGAGGGTAGGGTAGAGAATTGGATGGGATACAGGATACGATACGATAGAGGATAGGCTAGGATAGAGGATAGGATAGGATTGAGGATAGGATAGGATAGAGAATAGGATAGGTTTGAGGATAGCATAGGATTGAGGATAGGATAGGATAGAGGATAGGATGGGGTAGAGAATAGGATAAGATAGAGGATAGGATAGAATAGAGTACAGGATAGTATAGAGGATAAGATAATATAGAGAATAGGATAGGATAGAGGATAGGACAGGCTAGGATAGAGGATAGGATAGGATTGAGGATAGGATAGGATAGAGGATAGGATAGGATTGAGGATAGCTTAGGATTGAGGATAGGATAGGATAGAGAATAGGATAGGATAGAGGATAGGATAGGATAGAGGATAGGATAGAGGATTGGATAGGATTGAGGATATTATGGGGTAGAGGATAGGATAGGATAGGATAAGATAGATTATAGGATAGGATAGACGATAGGGTAAGATAGAGGATAGGATAGGGTAGAGGATAGGATAAGATAGAGGATAGGATAGAATAGAGTACAGGATAGTATAGAGGATAAGATAATATAGAGAATAGGATAGGATAGAGGATAGGACAGGATAGAGGAGAGGATAGGATAGAGGATAGGATAGGATAGAGGATAGGATAGGATAGATGATAGGATAGAGGATTGGATAGGATAGAGGATTGGATAGGATAGAGGATACGATACGATAGAGGGTTGGATAGGATAGAGGATACGATACGATAGAGGATTGGATAGGATAGAGGATAGGATAGGATTGAGGATAGGATAGGATAGCTGGTAGGATAGAGAATTGAATAGGATTGAGGATATTATGGGATAGAGAATAGGATAGGATAGGATAGGATAGATGATAGGATAGGATAGAGGATAGGATAGGATAGAGGATAGGATTGAATAGAGAATAGAATAGGATAGAGGATAGGATAGGATTGAGGATAGGATAGGATAGATGATAGGATAGAGGATTGGATAGGATAGAGGATACGATACGATAGAGGATAGGATAGGATAGAGGGTAGGATAGAGAATTGGATGGGATAGAGGATACGATACGATAGAGGATAGGATAGGATAGAGGATGGGATATTACAGAGGATAGGATAGGATAGAGGATAGAATAGGATAGAGGATAGGATAGGATTGAGGATAGGATAGGATAGAGGATAGGATAGGATTGAGGATAGGATAGGATTGAGGATAGGATAGGATAGAGGATAGGATAGGATTGAGGATAGGATAGGATAGATGAAAGGATAGAGGATTGGATAGGATAGAGGATACGATACGATAGAGGATAGGATAAGATAGAGGGTAGGATAGAGAATTGAATAGGATTGAGGATATTATGGGATAGAGGATAGGATAGGATAGGATAGAGGATAGGATAGGATAGGGGATAGGATAGGATAGAGGATAGGATAGGATAGAGGATAGGATAGAATAGAGTACAGGATAGGATAGAGGATAGGACAGGATAGAGGATAGGATAGGATAGAGGATAGGACAGGATAGAGGATAGGATACGATAGAGGATAGGATAGGATAGAGGATAGGATAGGATAGAGGATAGGATAGGATAGATGATAGGATAGAGGATTGGATAGGATAGAGGATACGATACGATAGAGGATAGGATAGGATAGAGGATACGATACGATAGAGGATAGGATAGGATAGAGGATGGGATAGGACAGAGGATAGGATAGGATAGAGGATAGAATAGGATAGAGGATGGGATAGGATTGAGGATAGAATAGGATAGAGGATAGGATAGGATAGAGGATAGGATAGAGGATTGGATAGGATTGAGGATATTATGGGATAGAGGATAGGATAGGATAGAGGATAGGATAGGATAGAGGATAGGATAGGATAGAGGAAAGGATAGGATAGAGGATAGGATAGGATTGAGGATAGGATAGGATAGATGATAGGATAGAGGATTGGATAGGATAGAGGATACGATACGATAGAGGATAGGATAGGATAGAGGGTAGGATAGAGAATTGGATGGGATAGAGGATACTATACGATAGGGGATAGGATAGGATAGAGGGTAGGACAGAGAATTGGATAAGGATAGAGGATACGATACGATAGAGGATAGGATAGGATAGAGGATGGGATAGGACAGAGGATAGGATAGGATAGAGGATAGAATAGGATAGAGGATAGAATAGGATAGAGGATGGGATAGGATTGAGGATAGAATAGGATAGAGGATAGGATAGGATAGAGGATAGGATAGAGGATTGGATAGGATTGAGGATATTATGGGATAGAGGATAGGATAGGATAGAGGATAGGATAGGATAGAGGATAGGATAGGATAGAGGAAAGGATAGGATAGAGGATAGGATAGGATTGAGGATAGGATAGGATAGATGATAGGATAGAGGATTGGATAGGATAGAGGATACGATACGATAGAGGATAGGATAGGATAGAGGGTAGGATAGAGAATTGGATGGGATAGAGGATACTATACGATAGGGGATAGGATAGGATAGAGGGTAGGACAGAGAATTGGATAAGGATAGAGGATACGATACGATAGAGGATAGGATAGGATAGAGGATGGGATAGGACAGAGGATAGGATAGGATAGAGGATAGAATAGGATAGAGGATAGGATAGGATTGAGGATAGAATAGGATAGAGGATAGGATAGGATAGAGGATAGGATAGGATAGATGATAGGATAGAGGATTGGATAGGATAGAGGATACGATACGATAGGGGATAGGATAGGATAGAGGGTAGGACAGAGAATTGGATAAGGATAGAGGATACGATACGATAGAGGATAGGATAGAGGATTGGATAGGATTGAGGATATTATGGGATAGAGGATAGGATAGGATAGGATAGGATAGAGGATAGGATAGGATAGAGGATAGGATAGGATAGAGGATAGGACAGGATAGAGGATAGGATAGGATAGAGGATAGGATAGGATATAGGATAGGATAGGATAGATGATAGGATAGAGGATTGGATAGGATAGAGGATACGATACGATAGAGGATAGGATAGGATAGAGGGTAGGATAGAGAATTGGATAAGGATAGAGGATACGATACGATAGAGGATAGGATAGGATAGAGGATGGGATAGGACAGAGGATAGGATAGGATAGATGATAGAATAGGATAGAGGATAGGATAGGATTGAGGATAGAATAGGATAGAGGATAGGATAGGATAGAGGATAGGATAGAGGGTAGGATAGAGAATTGGATAAGGATAGAGAATACGATACGATAGAGGATAGGATAGGATAGAGGGTAGGATAGGATAGAGGATAGGACAGGATAGAGGATAGGATAGGATAGAGGATAGGATAGGATAGAGGATAGGATAGGATAGAGGATAGGAAAGGATAGATGATATTATAGAGGATTGGATAGGATAGAGGATAAGATACGATAGAGGATATAATAGGATAGAAGGTAGGACAGAGAATTGGATAAGGATAGAGGATACGATACGATAGAGGATAGGATAGGATAGAGGATGGGATAGGACAGAGGATAGGATAGGATAGAGGATAGAATAGGATAGAGGATAGGATAGGATTGAGGATAGAATAGGATAGAGGATAGGATAGGATAGAGGATAGGATAGAGGATTGGATAGGATTGAGGATATTATGGGATAGAGGATAGGATACGATATTATAGAGGATAGTATAGGATAGAGGATAGGATAGGTTAGAGGATAGGATAAGTTAGAGGATAGTATAGGGTAGAGGATAGGATAAGATAGAGGATATAATAGAATAGAGTACAGGATAGTATAGAGGACAAGATAATATAGAGAATTGGATAGGATAGAGGATAGGACAGGATAGAGGATAGGATAGGATAGGATAGAGGATAGGATAGGATAGAGGATAGGATAGGATAGAGGATAGGATAGGATAGAGGATAGGATAGTATAGAGAATAGAATAGGATAGAGGATAGGATAGGATTGAGGATAGGATAGGATAGATGATAGGATTGAGGATTGGATGGGATAGAGGATACGATACGATAGAGGATAGGATAAGATAGAGGATTGGATAGGACAGAGGATAGGATAGGATAGAGGACAGGATAGGATAGAGGATAGGATAGGATAGAGGATATGATAGGCTAGGATAGAGGATAGGATAGGATTGAGGATAGGATAGGATATAGGATATGATAGGCTAGGATAGAGGATAGGACAGGATTGAGGATAGGATAGGATAGAGGATAGGATAGGATAGAGGATATGATAGGCTAGGATAGAGGATAGGATAGGATTGAGGATAGCATAGGATTGAGGATAGGATAGGATAGAGAATAGGATAGAGGATAGGATAGAGAATTGAATTGGATTGAGGATATTATGGGATTGAGGATAGGATAGGATAGGATAGGATAGAGGATAGGATAGGATAGGATAGGATAGAGGATAGGATAGGATAGGATAGAGGATAGGATAGGATACTGGATAGGATGAGATAGAGGATAGGATAGAATAGAGTACAGGATAGTATAGAGGATAAGATAATATAGAGAATAGGATAGGATAGAGGATAGGACAGGATAGAGGATAGGATAGGATAGAGGATAGGATAGGATAGAGGATAGGATAGTATAGAGAATAGAATAGGATAGAGGATAGGATAGGATTGAGGATAGGATAGGATAGATGATAGGATAGAGGATTGGATGGGATAGAGGATACGATACGATAGAGGATAGGATAAGATAGAGGATTGGATAGGACAGAGGATAGGATAGGATAGAGGACAGGATAGGATAGAGGATAGGATAGGATAGAGGATATGATAGGCTAGGATAGAGGATAGGATAGGATTGAGGATAGGATAGGATATAGGATATGATAGGCTAGGATAGAGGATAGGACAGGATTGAGGATAGGATAGGATAGAGGATAGGATAGGATTGAGGATAGCATAGGATTGAGGATAGGATAGGGTAGAGAGTAGGATAGGATAGAGGATAGGATAGGTTAGAGGATAGGATAGAGGATTGCATAGGATTGAGGATATTATGGGATAGAGGATAGGATAGGATAGGATAGGATAGAGGATAGGATAAGATAGAGGATAGGATAGGGTAGAGGATAGGATAAGATAGAGGATAGGATAAAATAGAGTACAGGATAGTATAGAGGATAAGATAATATAGAGAATAGGATAGGGTAGAGGATAGGACAGGATAGAGGATAGGATAGGATAGAGGATAGGATAGGATAGAGGATAGGATAGTATAGAGAATAGAATAGGATAGAGGATAGGATAGTATTGAGGATAGGATAGGATATAGGGTAGGATAGAGAATTGGATAGGATAGAGGATACGATACGATATAGGATAGGATAGGTTAGTGGATAGGATAGGAAAGAGGATAGGATAGGATAGAGGATAGTATTGGATAGAGGATATGATAGGATAGAGGATGGGATAGGATTGAGGATAGCATAGGATTGAGGATAGGGTAGGATAGAGAATAGGATAGGATAGAGGATAGGATAGAGGATTGGATAGGCTAGAGGATAGGATAGAGGATTGGATAGGATTGAGGATATTATGGGATAGAGGATAGGATAGGATAGGATAGGATATGATAGATGATAGGATAGAGGATTGGATGGGATAGAGAATACGATACGATAGAGGATAGGATAGGATAGAGGGTAGGACAGAGAATTGGATAAGGATAGAGAATACGATACGATAGTGGATATGATAGGATAGAGGATGGGATAGGACAGAGTATAGGATAGGATAGAGGATAGGATAAGTTAGAGGATAGGATAGAATAGAGTACAGGATAGTATAGAGGATAAGATAATATAGAGAATAGGATAGGATAGAGGATAGGACAGGATAGATGATAGGATAGGATAGAGGATAGGATAGGATAGAGGATAGGATAGTATAGAGAATAGAATAGGATAGAG
This sequence comes from Halictus rubicundus, assembly GCF_050948215.1. Classification (NCBI taxonomy): domain Eukaryota; kingdom Metazoa; phylum Arthropoda; class Insecta; order Hymenoptera; family Halictidae; genus Halictus; species Halictus rubicundus. Next base: position 145,795 of record NW_027488631.1, read on the forward strand.
GATAGGATAGGATTGAGGATAGGATAGGATAGATGATAGGATAGAGGATTGGATGGGATAGAGGATACGATGCGATAGACGATAGGATAGGATAGAGGATGGGATAGGACAGAGGATAGGATAGGATAGAGGACAGGATAGGATAGAGGATAGGATAGGATATATGATAGGATAGAGGATGGGATAGGACAGAGGATAGGATAGGATAGAGGATAGGACAGGATAGAGGATAGGATAGGATAGAGGATAGGATAGGATAGAGGATAGGATAGGATAGATGATAGGATAGAGGATTGGATAGGATAGAGGATACGATACGATAGAGGATAGGATAGGATAGAGGGTAGGATAGAGAATTGGATAAGGATAGAGGATACGATACGATAGAGGATAGGATAGGATAGAGGATGGGATAGGACAGAGGATAGGATAGGATAGATGATAGAATAGGATAGAGGATAGGATAGGATTGAGGATAGAATAGGATAGAGGATAGGATAGGATAGAGGATAGGATAGAGGGTAGGATAGAGAATTGGATAAGGATAGAGAATACGATACGATAGAGGATAGGATAGGATAGATGGTAGGACAGAGAATTGGATAAGGATAGAGAATACGATACGATAGAGGATATGATAGGATAGAGGATGGGATAGGACAGAGTATAGGATAGGGTAGAGGATAGAATAGGATAGAGGATAGGATAGGATTGAGGATAGGATAGGATAGATGATAGGATAGAGGATTGGATAGGATAGAGGATACGATACGATAGAGGATAGGATAGAGAATTGGATAAGGATAGAGGATACGATACGATAGAGGATAGGATAGGATAGAGGATGGGATAGGACAGAGGATAGGATAGGATAGAGGATAGAATAGGATAGAGGATAGGATAGGATTGAGGATAGAATAGGATAGAGGATAGGATAGGATAGAGGATAGGATAGAGGGTAGGATAGAGAATTGGATAAGGATAGAGAATACGATACGATAGAGGATAGGATAGGATAGAGGGTAGGACAGAGAATTGGATAAGGATAGAGAATACGATACGATAGAGGATATGATAGGATAGAGGATGGGATAGGACAGAGTATAGGATAGGATAGAGGATAGAATAGGATAGAGGATAGGATAGGATTGAGGATAGGATAGGATAGATGATAGGATAGAGGATTGGATAGGATAGAGGATACGATACGATAGAGGATAGGATAGGATAGAGGGTAGGATAGAAAATTGAATAGGATTGAGGATATTATGGGATAGAGGATAGGATAGGATAGGATAGGATAGATGATAGGATAGAGGATTGGATGGGATAGAGGATACGATGCGATAGACGATAGGATAGGATAGAGGATGGGATAGGACAGAGGATAGGATAGGATAGAGGACAGGATAGGATAGAGGATAGGATAGGATATATGATAGGATAGAGGATGGGATAGGACAGAGGATAGGATAGGATAGAAGATAGAATAGGATAGAGGATAGAATAGGATAGAGGATAGGATAGGATTGAGGATAGAATAGGATAGAGGATAGGATAGGATAGAGGATAGGATAGAGGATTGGATAGGATTGAGGATAGTATAGGGTAGAGGATAGGATAAGATAGAGGATATAATAGAATAGAGTACAGGATAGTATAGAGGACAAGATAATATAGAGAATTGGATAGGATAGAGGATAGGACAGGATAGAGGATAGGATAGGATAGGATAGAGGATAGGATAGGATAGAGGATAGGATAGGATAGAGGATATGATAGGCTAGGATAGAGGATAGGATAGGATTGAGGATAGCATAGGATTGAGGATAGGATAGGATAGAGAATAGGATAGAGGATAGGATAGAGAATTGAATTGGATTGAGGATATTATGGGATTGAGGATAGGATAGGATAGGATAGGATAGAGGATAGGATAGGATAGGATAGAGGATAGGATAGGATACTGGATAGGATGAGATAGAGGATAGGATAGAATAGAGTACAGGATAGTATAGAGGATAAGATAATATAGAGAATAGGATAGGATAGAGGATAGGACAGGATAGATGATAGGATAGGATAGAGGATAGGATAGGATAGAGGATAGGATAGTATAGAGAATAGAATAGGATAGAGGATAGGATAGGATTGAGGATAGGATAGGATAGATGATAGGATAGAGGATTGGATGGGATAGAGGATACGATACGATAGAGGATAGGATAAGATAGAGGATTGGATAGGACAGAGGATAGGATAGGATAGAGGACAGGATAGGATAGAGGATAGGATAGGATAGAGGATATGATAGGCTAGGATAGAGGATAGGATAGGATTGAGGATAGGATAGGATATAGGATATGATAGGCTAGGATAGAGGATAGGACAGGATTGAGGATAGGATAGGATAGAGGATAGGATAGGATTGAGGATAGCATAGGATTGAGGATAGGATAGGGTAGAGAGTAGGATAGGATAGAGGATAGGATAGGTTAGAAGATAGGATAGAGGATTGCATAGGATTGAGGATATTATGGGATAGAGGATAGGATAGGATAGGATAGGATAGAGGATAGGATAAGATAGAGGATGGGATAGGGTAGAGGATAGGATAAGATAGAGGATAGGATAAAATAGAGTACAGGATAGTATAGAGGATAAGATAATATAGAGAATAGGATAGGGTAGAGGATAGGACAGGATAGAGGATAGGATAGGATAGAGGATAGGATAGGATAGTGGATAGGATAGTATAGAGAATAGAATAGGATAGAGGATAGGATAGTATTGAGGATAGGATAGGATATAGGGTAGGATAGAGAATTGGATAGGATAGAGGATACGATACGATATAGGATAGGATAGGTTAGTGGATAGGATAGGAAAGAGGATAGGATAGGATAGAGGATAGTATTGGATAGAGGATATGATAGGATAGAGGATGGGATAGGATTGAGGATAGCATAGGATTGAGGATAGGGTAGGATAGAGAATAGGATAGGATAGAGGATAGGATAGAGGATTGGATAGGCTAGAGGATAGGATAGAGGATTGGATAGGATTGAGGATATTATGGGATAGAGGATAGGATAGGATAGGATAGGATATGATAGATGATAGGATAGAGGATTGGATGGGATAGAGGATACGATACGATAGAGGATAGGATAGGATAGAGGATAGGATAGAGGGTAGGATAGAGAATTGGATAAGGATAGAGAATACGATACGATAGAGGATAGGATAGGATAGAGGGTAGGACAGAGAATTGGATAAGGATAGAGAATACGATACGATAGTGGATATGATAGGATAGAGGATGGGATAGGACAGAGTATAGGATAGGATAGAGGATAGGATAAGTTAGAGGATAGGATAAAATAGAGTACATGATAGTATAGAGGATAAGATAATATAGAGAATAGGATAGGGTAGAGGATAGGACAGGATAGAGGATAGGATAGGATAGAGGATAGGATAGGATAGAGGATAGGATAGTATAGAGAATAGAATAGGATAGAGGATAGGATAGTATTGAGGATAGGATAGGATATAGGGTAGGATAGAGAATTGGATAGGATAGAGGATACGATACGATATAGGATAGGATAGGTTAGTGGATAGGATAGGAAAGAGGATAGGATAGGATAGAGGATAGTATTGGATAGAGGATATGATAGGATAGAGGATGGGATAGGATTGAGGATAGCATAGGATTGAGGATATTGTTGGATAGAGAATAGGATAGGATAGAGGATAGGATAGAGGATTGGATAGGCTAGAGGATAGGATAGAGGATTGGATAGGATTGAGGATATTATGGGATAGAGGATAGGATAGGATAGGATAGGATATGATAGATGATAGGATAGAGGATTGGATGGGATAGAGGATACGATACGATAGAGGATAGGATAGGATAGAGGATAGGATAGAGGGTAGGATAGAGAATTGGATAAGGATAGAGAATACGATACGATAGAGGATAGGATAGGATAGAGGGTAGGACAGAGAATTGGATAAGGATAGAGAATACGATACGATAGAGGATATGATAGGATAGAGGATGGGATAGGACAGAGTATAGGATAGGATAGAGGATAGAATAGGATAGAGGATAGGATAGGATTGAGGATAGGATAGGATAGATGATAGGATAGAGGATTGGATAGGATAGAGGATACGATACGATAGAGGATAGGATAGGATAGAGGGTAGGATAGAGAATTGGATACGGATAGAGGATACGATACGATAGAGGATAGGATAGGATAGAGGATGGGATAGGACAGAGGATAGGATAGGATAGAGGATAGAATAGGATAGAGGATAGGATAGGATTGAGGATAGAATAGGATAGAGGATAGGATAGGATAGAGGATAGGATAGAGGGTAGGATAGAGAATTGGATAAGGATAGAGAATACGATACGATAGAGGATAGGATAGGATAGAGGGTAGGACAGAGAATTGGATAAGGATAGAGAATACGATACGATAGAGGATATGATAGGATAGAGGATGGGATAGGACAGAGTATAGGATAGGATAGAGGATAGAATAGGATAGAGGATAGGATAGGATTGAGGATAGGATAGGATAGATGATAGGATAGAGGATTGGATAGGATAGAGGATACGATACGATAGAGGATAGGATAGGATAGAGGGTAGGATAGAAAATTGAATAGGATGGAGGATATTATGGGATAGAGGATAGGATAGGATAGGATAGGATAGATGATAGGATAGAGGATTGGATGGGATAGAGGATACGATGCGATAGACGATAGGATAGGATAGAGGATGGGATAGGACAGAGGATAGGATAGGATAGAGGACAGGATAGGATAGAGGATAGGATAGGATATATGATAGGATAGAGGATGGGATAGGACAGAGGATAGGATAGGATAGAGGATAGAATAGGATAGAGGATAAGATAGGATTGAGGATAGGATAGGATAGATGATAGGATAGAGGATTGGATAGGATAGAGGATACGATACGGTAGAGGGTAGGATAGAGAATTGAATAGGATTGAAGATATTATGGGATAGAGGATAGGATAGGATAGGATAGGGATAGAGGATAGGATAAGATAGAGGATAGGATAGGGTAGAGGATAGGATAAGATAGAGGATAGGATAGAATAGAGTACAGGATAGTATAGAGGATAAGATAATATAGAGAATAGGATAGGATAGAGGATAGGACAGGATAGAGGATAGGATAGGATAGAGGATAGGATAGGATAGAGGATAGGATAGGATAGATGATAGGATAGAGGATTGGATAGGATAGAGGATACGATACGATAGAGGATAGGATAGGATAGAGGGTAGGATAGAGAATTGGATAAGGATAGAGGATACGATACGATAGAGGATAGGATAGGATAGAGGATGGGATAGGACAGAGGATAGGATAGGATAGATGATAGAATAGGATAGAGGATAGGATAGGATTGAGGATAGAATAGGATAGAGGATAGGATAGGATAGAGGATAGGATAGAGGGTAGGATAGAGAATTGGATAAGGATAGAGAATACCATACGATAGAGGATAGGATAGGATAGAGGGTAGGACAGAGAATTGGATAAGGATAGAGAATACGATACGATAGAGGATATGATAGGATAGAGGATGGGATAGGACAGAGTATAGGATAGGATAGAGGATAGAATAGGATAGAGGATAGGATAGGATTGAGGATAGGATAGGATAGATGATAGGATAGAGGATTGGATAGGATAGAGGATACGATACGATAGAGGATAGGATAGGATAGAGGGTAGGATAGAGAATTGGATAAGGATAGAGGATACGATACGATAGAGGATAGGATAGGATAGAGGATGGGATAGGACAGAGGATAGGATAGGATAGATAATAGAATAGGATAGAGGATAGGATAGGATTGAGGATAGAATAGGATAGAGGATAGGATAGGATAGAGGATAGGATAGAGGGTAGGATAGAGAATTGGATAAGGATAGAGAATACGATACGATAGAGGATATGATAGGATAGAGGATGGGATAGGACAGAGTATAGGATAGGATAGAGGATAGAATAGGATAGAGGATAGGATAGGATTGAGGATAGGATAGGATAGATGATAGGATAGAGGATTGGATAGGATAGAGGATACGATACGATAGAGGATAGGATAGGATAGAGGGTAGGATAGAGAATTGGATAAGGATAGAGGATACGATACGATAGAGGATAGGATAGGATAGAGGATGGGATAGGACAGAGGATAGGATAGGATAGATGATAGAATAGGATAGAGGATAGGATAGGATTGAGGATAGAATAGGATAGAGGATAGGATAGGATAGAGGATAGGATAGAGGGTAGGATAGAGAATTGGATAAGGATAGAGAATACGATACGATAGAGGATAGGATAGGATAGAGGGTAGGACAGAGAATTGGATAAGGATAGAGAATACGATACGATAGAGGATATGATAGGATAGAGGATGGGATAGGACAGAGTATAGGATAGGATAGAGGATAGAATAGGATAGAGGATAGGATAGGATTGAGGATAGGATAGGATAGATGATAGGATAGAGGATTGGATAGGATAGAGGATACGATACGATAGAGGATAGGATAGGATAGAGGGTAGGATAGAGAATTGGATAAGGATAGAGGATACGATACGATAGAGGATAGGATAGGATAGAGGATGGGATAGGACAGAGGATAGGATAGGATAGATAATAGAATAGGATAGAGGATAGGATAGGATTGAGGATAGAATAGGATAGAGGATAGGATAGGATAGAGGATAGGATAGAGGGTAGGATAGAGAATTGGATAAGGATAGAGAATACGATACGATAGAGGATAGGATAGGATAGAGGGTAGGACAGAGAATTGGATAAGGATAGAGAATACGATACGATAGAGGATATGATAGGATAGAGGATGGGATAGGACAGAGTATAGGATAGGATAGAGGATAGAATAGGATAGAGGATAGGATAGGATTGAGGATAGGATAGGATAGATGATAGGATAGAGGATTGGATAGGATAGAGGATACGATACGATAGAGGATAGGATAGGATAGAGGGTAGGATAGAAAATTGAATAGGATTGAGGATATTATGGGATAGAGGATAGGATAGGATAGGATAGGATAGAGGATAGGATAGGATATATGACATTATAGGATGGAGGATACGATATTATAGAGGATATGATAGGGTAGAGGATAGGATAAGATAGAGGATAGGATAGGGTAGAGGATAGGATAAGATAGAGGATAGGATAGAATAGAGTACAGGATAGTATAGAGGATAGGATAGTACAGAGAATAGAATAGGATAAAGGATAGGATAGGATTGAGGATAGGATAGGATAGATGATAGGATAGAGGATAGGATAGGATGGAGGTTGGGATAGGACAGAGGATAGGATAGGATAGAGGACATAATAGGATAGAGGATAGGATGGGATAGAGGATATGATAGGCTAGGATAGAGGATAGGATAGGATAGAGGATAGGACAGGATTGAGGATAGGATAGGATAGAGGATAGGATAGGATTGAGGATAGCATAGGATTGAGGATAGGATAGGATAGAGAATAGGATAGGATAGAGGATAGGATAGGATAGAGGATAGGATAGAGGATAGATTAGAGGATTGGATAGGATTAAGGATATTATGGGATAGAGGATAGGATAGGATAGGATAGGATAGAGGATAGGATAGGATAGAGGATAGGACAGGATAGAGGATAGGATAGGATAGAGGATAGGATAGGATAGAGGATAGGATAGTATAGAGAATAGAATGGGATAGAGGTTAGGATAGGATTGAGGATAGGATAGGATAGATGATAGGATAGAGGATTGGATGGGATAGAGGATACGATACGATAGAGGATAGGATAGGATAGAGGATGGGATAGGACAGAGGATAGGATAGAATAGAGGACAGGATAGGATAGAGGATAGGATAGGATAGAGGATATGATAGGCTAGGATAGAGGATAGGATAGGATTGAGGATAGGATAGGATAGAGGATAGGATAGGATTGAGGATAGCATAGGATTGAGGATAGGATAGGATAGAGGATAGGATAGGATATAGGATATGATAGGCTAGGATAGAGGATAGGACAGGATTGAGGATAGGATAGGATAGAGGATAGGATAGGATTGAGGATATGATAGGCTAGGATAGAGGATAGGATAGGATTGAGGATAGGATAGGATAGAGGATAGGATAGGATAGAGGATAGGATAGGATATATGATATTATAGGATGAAGGATACGATATTATAGAGGACAGGATAGGGTAGAGGATAGGATAAGATAGAGGGTAGGATAGGGTAGAGGATAGGATGAGATAGAGGATAGGATAGAATAGAGTACAGGATAGTATAGAGGATAAAATAATATAGAGAATAGGATAGGATAGAGGATAGGACAGGATAGAGGATAGGATAGGATAGAGGATAGAATAGGATAGAGGATAGGATAGGATTGAGGATAGGATGGGATAGATGATAGGATAGAGGATTGGATAGGATAGAGGATACGATACGATAGAGGATATGATAGGATAGAGGGTAGGATAGAAAATTGAATAGGATTGAGGATATTATGGGATAGAGGATAGGATAGGATAGGATAGAGAATAGGATAGGATAGAGGATAGGACAGGATAGAGGATAGGATAGGATAGAGGATAGGATAGGATAGAAGATAGGATAGTATAGAGAATAGAATAGGATAGAGGATAGGATAGGATTGAGGATAGGATAGGATAGATGATAGGACAGAGGATTGGATAGGATAGAGGATACGATACGATAGAGGATAGGATAGGATAGAGGGTAGGAAAGAGAATTGGATGGGATAGAGGATACGATACGATAGAGGAGGGGATAGGATAGAGGATGGGATAGGACAGAGGATAGGATAGGATAGAGGATAGAATAGGATAGAGGATAGGATAGGATTGAGGATAGGATAGGATAGCGGGTAGGATAGAAAATTGAATACGATTGAGGATATTATGGGAGAGAGGATAGGATAGGATAGGATAGGATAGATGATAGGATAGAGGATTGGATAGGATAGAGGATACGATACGATAGAGGACAGGATAGGATAGAGTGTAGGATAGAGAATTGGATGGGATAGAGGATACGATACGAAAAAGGATAGGATAGGATAGAGGGTAGGATAGAGAATTGGATAAGGATAGAGAATACGATACGATAGAGGATAGGATAGGATAGAGGATGGGATAGGACAGAGGATAGGATAGGATAGTGGATAGAATAGGATAGAGGATAGGATAGGATTGAGGATAGGATAGGATAGATGATAGGATAGAGGATTGGATAGGATAGAGGATACGATACGATAGAGGATAGGATAGGATAGAGGGTAGGAAAGAGAATTGGATGGGATAGAGGATACGATTCGATAGAGGAGGGGATAGGATAGAGGATGGGATAGGACAGAGGATAGGATAGGATAGAGGATAGAATAGGATAGAGGATAGGATAGGATTGAGGATAGGATAGGATAGCGGGTAGGATAGAAAATTGAATAGGATTGAGGATATTATGGGATAGAGGATAGGATAGGATAGGATAGGATAGATGATAGGATAGAGGATTGGATAGGATAGAGGATACGATACGATAGAGGATAGGATAGGATAGAGGGTAGGATAGAGAATTGGATGGGATAGAGGATACGATACGAAAAAAGATAGGATAGGATAGAGGGTAGGATAGAGAATTGGATAAGGATAGAGAATACGATACGATAGAGGATAGGATAGGATTGAGGATAGGATAGGATAGATGATAGGATAGAGGATTGGATAGGATAGAGGATACGATACGATAGAGGATAGGATAGGATAGAGGGTAGGATAGAGAATTGAATAGTATTGAGGATATTATGGGATAGAGGATAGGATAGGATAGGATAGGGGATAGGATAGGATAGAGGATATGATAGGATAGAGGATAGAATAGGATAGAGGATAGGATAGGAAAGAGGATAGGATAGGATAGAGGATAGTATTGGATAGAGGATATGATAGGATAGAGGATAGGATAGGATTGAGGATAGCATAGGAATGAGGATAGGGTAGGATAGAGAATAGGATAGGATAGTGGATAGGATAGGATAGAGGATAGGATAGAGGATTGGATAGGCTAGAGGATAAGATAGAGGATTGGATAGGATTGAGGATATTATGGGATAGAGGATAGGATAGGATAGGATAGGATAGGATAGATGATAGGATAGAGGATTGGATGGGATAGAGGATACGATACGATAGAGGATAGGATAGGATAGAGGATGGGAAAGGACAGAGGATAGGATAGGATAGACGACAGGATAGGATAGAGAATAGGATAGGATAGAGGATATGATAGGCTAGGATAGAGGATAGGATAGGATTGAGGATAGGATAGGATAGAGGATAGGATAGGCTACGATAGAGGATAGGATAGGATTGAGGGTAGGATAGGATAGAGGATAGGATAGGCTACGATAGAGGATAGGATAGGATTGAGGGTAGGATAGGATAGAGGATAGGATAGGATAGTGGATAGAATAGGATAGAGGATAGGATAGGATTGAGGATAGAATAGCATAGAGGATAGGATAGGATAGAGGATAGGATAGAGGATTGGATAGGATTGAGGATATTATGGGATAGAGGATAGGATAGGATAGGATAGGATAGAGGATAGGATAGGATACAGGATAGGATAGGATAGGATATATGATACTATAGCATGGAGGATACGATATTATAAAGGATAGTACAGGATAGAGGATAAAATAGGGTAGAGGATAGGATAAGATAGAGGATAGGATAGAATAGAGTACAGGATAGTATAGAGGATAAGATAATATAGAGAATAGGATAGGATAGAGGATAGGACAGGATAGAGGATAGGATAGGATAGAGGATAGGATAGGATACAGGATATGATAGGCTAGGATAGAGGATAGGATAGGATTGAGGATAGGATAGGATAGAGGATAGGATAGGATAGAGGATAGAATAGGATAGAGGATAGGATAGGATTGAGGATAGGATAGGATAGATGATAGGATAGGATAGCGGGTAGGATAGAGAATTGAATAGGATTGAGGATATTATGGGATAGAGGATAGGATAAGATAGGATAGGATAGAGGATAGGATAGGATAGAGGATAGGATAGGATAGAGGATAAGATAATATAGAGAATAGGATAGGATAGAGGATAGGACAGGATAGAGGATAGGATAGGATAGAGGATAGGATAGGATAGAGGATAGGATAGGATAGATGATAGGATAGAGGATTGGATAGGATAGAGGGTTGGATAGGGTAGAGGATACGATACGATAGAGGATTGGATAGGATAGAGGGTAGTATAGAGAATTGGATAAGGATAGAGAATACGATACGACAGAGGATAGGATAGGACAGAGGATGGGATAGGACAGAGGATAGGATAGGATAGAGGATAGAATAGGATAGAGGATAGGATAGGATTGAGGATAGGATAGGATAGATGATAGGATAGGATAGCGGGTAGGATAGAGAATTGAATAGGATTGAGGATATTATGGGATAGAGGATAGGATAGGATAGGATAGGATAGAGGATAGAATAGGATAGAGGATAGGATAGGATAGAGGATAGGATAGGATATATGATACTATAGGATGGAGGATACGATATTATAGAGGATAGTATAGCATAGAGGATAGGATAGGATATATGATACTATAGGATGGAGGATACGATATTATAGAGGATAGTATAGGATAGAGGATAGGATAGGGTAGAGGATAGGGTAAGATAGAGGATAGGATAGGGTAGAGGAAAGGATAAGATAGAGGATAGGATAGAATAGAGTACAGGATAGTATAGAGGATAAGATAATATAGAGAATAGGATAGGATAGAGGATAGGACAGGATAGAGGATAGGATAGGATAGATGATAGGATTGAGGATTGGATAGGATAGAGGATTGGAAAGGATAGAGGATACGATACGATAGAGGATTGGATAGGATAGAGGGTAGGATAGAGAATTGGATAAGGATAGAGAATACGATACGATAGAGGATAGGATAGGATAAAGGGTTGGGATAGCACAGAGGATAGGATAGGATAGAGGATAGAATAGGATAGAGGATAGGATAGGATTGAGGATAGGATAGGATAGATGATAGGATAGAGGATTGGATAGGATAGAGGATACGATACGATAGAGGATAGGATAGGATAGAGGGTAGGATAGAAAATTGAATAGGATTGAGGATATTATGGGATAGAGGATAGGATAGGATAGGATAGGATAGAGGATAGGATAGGATATATGATATTATAGGATGGAGGATACGATATTATAGAGGATAGGATAGGGTAGAGGATAGGATAAGATAGAGGATAGGATAGGGTAGAGGATAGGATAAGATAGAGGATAGGATTGAATAGAGTACAGGATAGTATAGAGGATAAGATAATATAGAGAATAGGATAGGATAGAGGATAGGACAGGATAGAGGATAGGATAGGATAGAGGATAGAATAGGATAGAGGATAGGATAGGATTGAGGATAGGATAGGATAGCGGGTAGGATATAGAATTTGTATAGGATTGAGGATATTATGGGATAGAGGATAGGATAGGATAGGATAGGATAGAGGACAGGATAGGATAGAGGATAGGATAGGATAGAGGATAGGATAGTATAGAGAATAGAATGGGATAGAGGATAGGATAGGATTGAGGATAGGATAGGATAGATGATAGGATAGAGGATTGGATAGGAATAGAGGATTGGATAGGATAGAGGATACGATACGATAGAGGATAGGATAGGATAGAGGGTAGGATAGAGAATTGGATGGGATAGAGGATACGATACGATAGAGGATAGGATAGGATAGAGGATGGGATAGGACAGAGGATAGGATAGGATAGAGGATAGAATAGGATAGAGGATAGGATAGGATTGAGGATAGGATAGGATAGATGAAAGGATAGAGGATTGGATAGGATAGAGGATACGATACGATAGAGGATAGGATAGGATAGAGGATAGGATAGGATTGGAGATAGGATAGGATAGATGATATGATAGGATAGAGGATAGGATAGAGGATTGGATAGGATAGAAGATAATGTAGAGGATTGGATAGGATTGAGGATATTATGGGATAGAGGATAGGATAGGATAGGATAGAGGATAGGATAGGATAGAGGATAGGATAGGATAAAGGATATGATAGGATAGAGGATAGGATAGCATAGAGGATAGGGCAGGATAGAGGATAGGATAGGATAGAGGATAGGATAGGATAGGGAATAGAATAGGATAGAGGATATGATAGGATTGCTGATAGGGTAAGATAGAGGATAGGATAGAGGATTGGATAGGATAGAGGATAGGATAGAGCATTGGATAGGATTGAGGATATTATGGGATAGAGGATAGGATAGGATATGATAGGATAGAGGATAGGATAGCATAGAGGATAGGGCAGGATAGAGGATAGGATAGGATAGAGGATAGGATAGGATAGGGAATAGAATAGGATAGAGGATATGATAGGATTGCGGATAGGATAAGATAGAGGATAGGATAGAGGATTGGATAGGATAGAGGGTAGGATAGAGCATTGGATAGGATTGAGGATATTATGGGATAGAGGATAGGATAGGATAGGATAGGATAGAGGATAGGATAGTATAGAGGATAGGATAGGATAGAGGATAGGATACGATATTATACAGGATACGATTTTATAGACGATATTATAGGATAGAGCACCGGATTGGACATGGGATACGATATTATAGAGGATACGATATTATAGAGGATAGGATAGGATAGAGAATATGATAGGATAGAGGATAGGATAGGATAAAGGATAGGATAGGATTGAGGATAGGATAGGATAGATGATAGGATAGGATAGAGGATAGGATAGAGGATAGGATAGGATAGAGGATAAGATAGGATACAGGATAGGATATGATAGAGGATAGGACGGGATTGAGGATAGGATAGGATAGAGGATAGGATAGGATACAGGATAGGATAGAGGATATTATAGGAGAGAGGATACGATACGATAGAGGATTGGATAGGATAGAGGGTTGGCTAGAGAATTGGGTAAGGATAGAGAATACGATACGATAGTGGATAGGATAGGATAGAGGGTTGGGATAGCACAGAGGATAGGATAGGATAGAGGATAGAATAGGATAGAGGATAGGATAGGATTGAGGATAGGATAGGATAGATGATAGGATAGAGGATTGGATAGGATAGAGGATACGATACGATAGAGGATAGGATAGGATAGAGGGTAGGATAGAAAATTGAATAGGATTGAGGATATTATGGGATAGAGGATAGGATAGGATAGGATAGGATAGAGGATAGGATAGGATATATGATATTATAGGATGGAGGATACGATATTATAGAGGATAGGATAGGGTAGAGGATAGGATAAGATAGAGGATAGGATAGGGTAGATGATAGGATAAGATAGAGGATAGGATAGAATAGAGTACAGGATAGTATAGAGGATAAGATAATATAGAGAATAGGATAGGATAGAGGATAGGACAGGATAGAGGATAGGATAGGATAGAGGATAGAATAGGATAGAGGATAGGATAGGATTGAGGATAGGATAGGATAGCGGGTAGGATAGAGAATTGAATAGGATTGAGGATATTATGGGATAGAGGATAGGATAGGATAGGATAGGATAGAGGACAGGATAGGATAGAGGATAGGATAGGATAGAGGATAGGATAGTATAGAGAATAGAATAGGATAGAGGATAGGATAGGATTGAGGATAGGATAGGATAGAGGATCGGATAGGAATAGAGGATTGGATAGGATAGAGGATACGATACGATAGAGGATAGGATAGGATAGAGGGTAGGATAGAGAATTGGATGGGATAGAGGATACGATACGATAGAGGATAGGATAGGATAGAGGATGGGATAGGACAGAGGATAGGATAGGATAGAGGATAGAATAGGATAGAGGATAGGATAGGATTGAGGATAGGATAGGATAGATGAAAGGATAGAGGTTTGGATAGGATAGAGGATACGATACGATAGAGGATAGGATAGGATAGAGGGTAGGATAGAGAATTGAATAGGATTGAGGATATTATGGGATAGAGGATAGGATAGGATATGGGATAGGATAGGATAGAGGATAGGATAGGATAGAGGATAGGATAGAATAGAGTACAGGATAGTATAGAGGATAAGATAATATAGAGAATAGGATAGGATAGAGGATAGGATAGGATAGAGGATAGGATAGGATAGTGAATAGAATAGGATAGAGGATATGATACGATTGCGGATAGGATAGGATATATGATGTTATAGGATGGAGGATACGATATTATAGAGGATAGTATACGATAGAGGATAGGATAGGATAAAGGATAGGATAGGATTGAGGATATGATACGATACAGAATAGGATAGGATAGAGGATAGGATAGGATAGAGGATAGGATAGAGGATTGGATAGGATAGAGGATAGGGTAGAGGATTGGATAGGATTGAGGATATTATGGGATAGAGGATAGGATAGGATAGGATAGGATAGAGGATAGGACAGGATAGAGGATAGGATAAGATAGAGGATAGGATAGGATAGAGGATAGGATAGGATAAAGGATAGGATAGTATAGAGGATAGGATAGCATAGAGGATAGGATAGGATAGAGGATAGGACAGCATAGAGGATAGGATAGGATAGAGGATAGGATAAGATAGAGTATAGGATAGGGTAGAGGATAGGATAAGATAGAGGATAGGATAGAATAGAGTACAGGATAGTATAGAGGATAATATAATATAGAGGATAGGATAGGATAAAGGATAGGATAGAGGATAGGATAGGATAGAGGATAGGATAGGAGAGAGGATAGGATAGGATTGAGGATAGTATAGGTTAGAGGATAGGATAGGGTAGAGGATAGGATAAGATAGAGGATAGGATAGGGTAGAGGATAGGATAAGATCGAGGATAGGACAGAATAGAGTACAGGATAGTATAGAGGATAAAATAATATAGAGAATAGGATAGGATAGAGGATAGGACAGGATAGAGTATAGGATAGGATAGAGGATAGGATAGGATAGAGGATAGGATAGGATAGTGAATAGAATAGGATAGGGGATATGATAGGATTGCGGATAGGATAGGATAGATGATAGGATAGAGGATTGGATAGAAGCGAGGATACGATACGATAGAGGATAGGATAGGATAGAGGGTAGGATAGAGAATTGGATAGGATAGAGGATACGATACGATAGAGGATAGGATAGGATAGAGGATAGGATAGGGTAGAGGATATGATAAGATAGAGGATAGGATAGGATAGAGGATAGGATAGTATAGAGGATAGGATAGGATAGAGGATAGGATACGATATTATACAGGATACGATTTTATAGACGATATTATAGGATAGAGCACCGGATTGGACATGGGATACGATATTATAGAGGATACGATATTATAGAGGATAGGATAGGATAGAGAATATGATAGGATAGAGGATAGGATAGGATAAAGGATAGGATAGGATTGAGGATAGGATAGGGTAGATGATAGGATAGGATAGAGGATAGGATAGGATAGGATAGAGGATAAGATAGGATACAGGATACGATATGATAGAGGATAGGACAGGATTGAGGATAGGATAGGATAGAGGATAGGATAGGATACAGGATAGGATAGAGGATATTATAGGAGAGAGGATATTATAGGATAGAGGATAGGATAGGATTGAGGATACGATTGGATACAGGATCGGATAGGATATATGATATTATAGGTTGGAGGATACGATATTATAGAGGATAGGATAGGATAGACGATAGAATAGGGGATTGGATAGGATAAGATAGAGGATAGGATAGGATTGAGGATAGGATAGGATAGAGGATAGGATAGGATATATGATGTTATAGGATGGAGGATACGATATTATAGAGGATAGTATACGATAGAGGATAGGATAGGATAAAGGATAGGATAGGATTGAGGATATGATAGGATACAGGATAGGATAGGATAGAGGATAGGATAGGATTGGAGATAGGATAGGATAGATGATAGGATAGGATAGAGGATAGGATAGAGGATAGGATAGAGGATTGGATAGGATAGAGGATAAGATAGGATACAGGATAGGATATGATAGAGGATAGGACAGGATTGAGGATAGGATAGGATAGAGGATAGGATAGGATACAGGATAGGATAGAGGATATTATAGGAGAGAGGATATTATAGGATAGAGGATAGGATACGATTGAGGATAGGATTGGATACAGGATCGTATAGGATATATGATATTATAGGTTGGAGGATACGATATTATAGAGGATAGGATACGATAGACGATAGAATAGGGGATTGGATAGGATAAGATAGAGGATAGGATAGGATAGAGGATAGGATAGGATTGTTGATAGGATAGGATAGATGATAGGATAGGATAGAGGATAGGATAGAGGATTGGATAGGATAGAAGATAATGTAGAGGATTGGATAGGATTGAGGATATTATGGGATAGAGGATATGATAGGATAGGATAGAGGATAGGATAGGATAGAGGATAGGATAAGATACAGGATAGGATAGGATAGATGATAGGATAGGATAGAGGATAGGATAGAGGATAGGATAGGATAGAGGATAAGATAGGATACAGGATAGGATATGATAGAGGATAGGACAGGATTGAGGATAGGATAGGATAGAGGATAGGATAGGATACAGGATAGGATAGAGGATATTATAGGAGAGAGGATATTATAGGATAGAGGATAGGATAGGATTGAGGATAGGATTGGATACAGGATCGTATAGGATATATGATATTATAGGTTGGAGGATACGATATTATAGAGGATAGGATAGGATAGACGATAGAATAGGGGATTGGATAGGATAAGATAGAGGATAGGATAGGATAGAGGATAGGATAGGATTGTTGATAGGATAGGATAGATGATAGGATAGGATAGAGGATAGGATAGAGGATTGGATAGGATAGAAGATAATGTAGAGGATTGGATAGGATTGAGGATATTATGGGATAGAGGATAGGATAGGATAGGATAGAGGATAGGATAGGATAGAGGATAGGATAAGATACAGGATAGGATAGGATAGAGGATAGGATAGGATAAAGGATAGGATAGGATAGAGGATAGGATAGCATAGAGGATAGGGCAGGATAGAGGATAGGATAGGATAGAGGATAGGATAGGATAGAGGATAGGATAGGATAGAGAATAGAATAGGATAGAGGATATGATAGGATTGCGGATAGGATAAGATAGAGGATAGGATAGAGGATTGGATAGGATAGAGGATAGGATAGAGCATTGGATAGGATTGAGGATATTATGGGATAGAGGATAGGATAGGATAGGATAGGATAGAGGATAGGATAGTATAGAGGATAGGATAGGATAGAGGATAGGATACGATATTATACAGGATACGATTTTATAGACGATATTATAGGATAGAGCACCGGATTGGACATGGGATACGATATTATAGAGGATACGATATTATAGAGGATAGGATAGGATAGAGAATATGATAGGATAGAGAATAGGATAGGATAAAGGATAGGATAGGATTGAGGATACGATAGGATAGATGATAGGATAGGATAGAGTATAGGATAGAGGATAGGACAGGATTGAGGATAGGATAGAGGATAGGATAGGATACAGGATAGGATAGAGGATATTATAGGAGAGAGGATATTATAGGATAGAGGATAGGATAGGATTGAGGATACGATTGGATACAGGATCGGATAGGATATATGATATTATAGGTTGGAGGATACGATATTATGGAGGATAGGATAGGATAGACGATAGAATAGGGGATTGGATAGGATAAGATAGAGGATAGGATAGGATAGAGGATAGGATAGGATAGAGGATAGGATAGGATATATGATGTTATAGGATGGAGGATACGATATTATAGAGGATATGATAGGATAAAGGATAGGATAGGATTGAGGATATGATAGGATACAGTATAGGATAGGATAGAGGATAGGATAGGATAGAGGATAGGATAGGATTGGAGATAGGATAGGATTGATGATAGGATAGGATAGAGGATAGGATAGAGGATAGGATAGGATAGAGGATAGGATAGAGGATTGGATAGGATTGAGGATATTATGGGATAGAGGATAGGATAGGATAGGATAGGATAGAGGATAGGATAGGATAGAGGATAGGATAGAGGATAGGATAGAGGATTGGATAGGATTGAGGATATTATGGGATAGAGGATAGGATAGGATAGGATAGGATAGGATAGAGGATAGGATAGGATAGAGGATCTGATAGGATAGAGGATAGGATAGGGTAGAGGATAGGATAAGATAGAGGATAGGATAGAGGATAGGATAGAGCATTGGATAGGATTGAGGATATTATGGGATAGAGGATAGGATAGGATAGGATAGGATAGAGGATAGGATAGTATAGAGGATAGGATAGGATAGGGGATAGGATAGGATAGAGAATAGGATACGATATTATACAGGATACGATTTTATAGACGATATTATAGGATAGAGCACCGGATTGGACATGGGATACGATATTATAGAGGATACGATATTATAGATGATAGGATAGGATAGAGAATATGATAGGATAGAGGATAGGATAGGGTAAAGGATAGGATAGGATTGAGGATAGGATAGGATAGATGATAGGATAGGATAGAGGATAGGATAGGGGATTGGATAGGATAAGATAGAGGATAGGATAGGATAGAGGATAGGATAGGATAGAGGATAGGATAGGATAGAGGATAGGATAGGATATATGATGTTATAGGATGGAGGATACGATATTATAGAGGATAGGATAGGATAGACGATAGAATAGGGGATTGGATAGGATAAGATAGAGGATAGGATAGGATAGAGGATAGGATAGGATAGAGGATAGGATAGGATAGAGGATAGGATAGGATATATGATGTTATAGGATGGAGGATACGATATTATAGAGGATAGTATACGATAGAGGATAGGATAGGATAAAGGATAGGATAGGATTGAGGATATGATAGGATACAGGATAGGATAGGATAGAGGATAGGATAGGATAGAGGATAGGATAGGATTGGAGATAGGATAGGATAGATGATAGGATAGGATAGAGGATAGGATAGAGGATTATATAGGATAGAGGATAGGATAGAGGATTGGATAGGATTGATGATAGGATAGGATAGAGGATAGGATAGAGGATTGGATAGGATTGAGGATATTATGGGATAGAGGATAGGATAGGATAGGATAGGATAGGATAGAGGATAGGATAGGATAGAGGATAGGATAGAGGATAGGATAGAGGATAGGATAGGATAGAGGATAGGATAGAGGATTGGATAGGATTGAGGATATTATGGGATAGAGGATAGGATAGGATAGGATAGGATAGAGGATAGGATAGTATAGAGGATAGGATAGGATAGAGGATAGGATACGATATTATACAGGATACGATTTTATAGACGATATTATAGGATAGAGCACCGGATTGGACATGGGATACGATATTATAGAGGATACGATATTATAGAGGATAGGATAGGATAGAGAATATGATAGGATAGAGAATAGGATAGGATAAAGGATAGGATAGGATTGAGGATACGATAGGATAGATGATAGGATAGGATAGAGTATAGGATAGAGGATAGGACAGGATTGAGGATAGGATAGAGGATAGGATAGGATACAGGATAGGATAGAGGATATTATAGGAGAGAGGATATTATAGGATAGAGGATAGGATAGGATTGAGGATACGATTGGATACAGGATCGGATAGGATATATGATATTATAGGTTGGAGGATACGATATTAAGGAGGATAGGATAGGATAGACGATAGAATAGGGGATTGGATAGGATAAGATAGAGGATAGGATAGGATAGAGGATAGGATAGGATAGAGGATAGGATAGGATATATGATGTTATAGGATGGAGGATACGATATTATAGAGGATATGATAGGATAAAGGATAGGATAGGATTGAGGATATGATAGGATACAGTATAGGATAGGATAGAGGATAGGATAGGATAGAGGATAGGATAGGATTGGAGATAGGATAGGATTGATGATAGGATAGGATAGAGGATAGGATAGAGGATAGGATAGGATAGAGGATAGGATAGAGGATTGGATAGGATTGAGGATATTATGGGATAGAGGATAGGATAGGATAGGATAGGATAGAGGATAGGATAGGATAGAGGATAGGATAGAGGATAGAATAGAGGATTGGATAGGATTGAGGATATTATGGGATAGAGGATAGGATAGGATAGGATAGGATAGAGGATAGGATAGGATAGAGGATCTGATAGGATAGAGGATAGGATAGGGTAGAGGATAGGATAAGATAGAGGATAGGATAGAGGATAGGATAGAGCATTGGATAGGATTGAGGATATTATGGGATAGAGGATAGGATAGGATAGGATAGGATAGAGGATAGGATAGTATAGAGGATAGGATAGGATAGGGGATAGGATAGGATAGAGGATAGGATACGATATTATACAGGATACGATTTTATAGACGATATTATAGGATAGAGCACCGGATTGGACATGGGATACGATATTATAGAGGATACGATATTATAGATGATAGGATAGGATAGAGAATATGATAGGATAGAGGATAGGATAGGGTAAAGGATAGGATAGGATTGAGGATAGGATAGGATAGATGATAGGATAGGATAGAGGATAGGATAGGGGATTGGATAGGATAAGATAGAGGATAGGATAGGATAGAGGATAGGATAGGATAGAGGATAGGATAGGATAGAGGATAGGATAGGATAGAGGATAGGATAGGATATATGATGTTATAGGATGGAGGATACGATATTATAGAGGATAGGATAGGATAGACGATAGAATAGGGGATTGGATAGGATAAGATAGAGGATAGGATAGGATAGAGGATAGGATAGGATAGAGGATAGGATAGGATAGAGGATAGGATAGGATATATGATGTTATAGGATGGAGGATACGATATTATAGAGGATAGTATACGATAGAGGATAGGATAGGATAAAGGATAGGATAGGATTGAGGATATGATAGGATACAGGATAGGATAGGATAGAGGATAGGATAGGATAGAGGATAGGATAGGATTGGAGATAGGATAGGATAGATGATAGGATAGGATAGAGGATAGGATAGAGGATTATATAGGATAGAGGATAGGATAGAGGATTGGATAGGATTGATGATAGGATAGGATAGAGGATAGGATAGAGGATTGGATAGGATTGAGGATATTATGGGATAGAGGATAGGATAGGATAGGATAGGATAGGATAGAGGATAGGATAGGATAGAGGATAGGATAGAGGAT
Organism: Halictus rubicundus; assembly: GCF_050948215.1. NCBI lineage: Eukaryota > Metazoa > Arthropoda > Insecta > Hymenoptera > Halictidae > Halictus > Halictus rubicundus. Next base: position 168,346 of record NW_027488631.1, read on the forward strand.
AGGATAGAGGATAGGATAGAGGATTGGATAGGATTGAGGATATTATGGGATAGAGGATAGGATAGGATAGGATAGGATAGAGGATAGGATAGGATAGAGGATGGGATAGGATAGAGGATAGGATAGGGTAGAGGATAGGATAAGATAGAGGATAGGATAGAGGATAGGATAGAGCATTGGATAGGATTGAGGATATTATGGGATAGAGGATAGGATAGGATAGGATAGGATAGAGGATAGGATACGATATTATACAGGATACGATTTTATAGACGATATTATAGGATAGAGCACCGGATTGGACATGGGATACGATATTATAGAGGATACGATATTATAGAGGATAGGATAGGATAGAGAATATGATAGGATAGAGAATAGGATAGGATAAAGGATAGGATAGGATTGAGGATACGATAGGATAGATGATAGGATAGGATAGAGTATAGGATAGAGGATAGGACAGGATTGAGGATAGGATAGAGGATAGGATAGGATACAGGATAGGATAGAGGATATTATAGGAGAGAGGATATTATAGGATAGAGGATAGGATAGGATTGAGGATACGATTGGATACAGGATCGGATAGGATATATGATATTATAGGTTGGAGGATACGATATTAAGGAGGATAGGATAGGATAGACGATAGAATAGGGGATTGGATAGGATAAGATAGAGGATAGGATAGGATAGAGGATAGGATAGGATAGAGGATAGGATAGGATATATGATGTTATAGGATGGAGGATACGATATTATAGAGGATATGATAGGATAAAGGATAGGATAGGATTGAGGATATGATAGGATACAGTATAGGATAGGATAGAGGATAGGATAGGATAGAGGATAGGATAGGATTGGAGATAGGATAGGATTGATGATAGGATAGGATAGAGGATAGGATAGAGGATAGGATAGGATAGAGGATAGGATAGAGGATTGGATAGGATTGAGGATATTATGGGATAGAGGATAGGATAGGATAGGATAGGATAGAGGATAGGATAGGATAGAGGATAGGATAGAGGATAGGATAGAGGATTGGATAGGATTGAGGATATTATGGGATAGAGGATAGGATAGGATAGGATAGGATAGAGGATAGGATAGGATAGAGGATCTGATAGGATAGAGGATAGGATAGGGTAGAGGATAGGATAAGATAGAGGATAGGATAGAGGATAGGATAGAGCATTGGATAGGATTGAGGATATTATGGGATAGAGGATAGGATAGGATAGGATAGGATAGAGGATAGGATAGTATAGAGGATAGGATAGGATAGGGGATAGGATAGGATAGAGGATAGGATACGATATTATACAGGATACGATTTTATAGACGATATTATAGGATAGAGCACCGGATTGGACATGGGATACGATATTATAGAGGATACGATATTATAGATGATAGGATAGGATAGAGAATATGATAGGATAGAGGATAGGATAGGGTAAAGGATAGGATAGGATTGAGGATAGGATAGGATAGATGATAGGATAGGATAGAGGATAGGATAGGGGATTGGATAGGATAAGATAGAGGATAGGATAGGATAGAGGATAGGATAGGATAGAGGATAGGATAGGATAGAGGATAGGATAGGATAGAGGATAGGATAGGATATATGATGTTATAGGATGGAGGATACGATATTATAGAGGATAGGATAGGATAGACGATAGAATAGGGGATTGGATAGGATAAGATAGAGGATAGGATAGGATAGAGGATAGGATAGGATAGAGGATAGGATAGGATAGAGGATAGGATAGGATATATGATGTTATAGGATGGAGGATACGATATTATAGAGGATAGTATACGATAGAGGATAGGATAGGATAAAGGATAGGATAGGATTGAGGATATGATAGGATACAGGATAGGATAGGATAGAGGATAGGATAGGATAGAGGATAGGATAGGATTGGAGATAGGATAGGATAGATGATAGGATAGGATAGAGGATAGGATAGAGGATTATATAGGATAGAGGATAGGATAGAGGATTGGATAGGATTGATGATAGGATAGGATAGAGGATAGGATAGAGGATTGGATAGGATTGAGGATATTATGGGATAGAGGATAGGATAGGATAGGATAGGATAGGATAGAGGATAGGATAGGATAGAGGATAGGATAGAGGATAGGATAGAGGATAGGATAGAGGATTGGATAGGATTGAGGATATTATGGGATAGAGGATAGGATAGGATAGGATAGGATAGAGGATAGGATAGGATAGAGGATGGGATAGGATAGAGGATAGGATAGGGTAGAGGATAGGATAAGATAGAGGATAGGATAGAGGATAGGATAGAGCATTGGATAGGATTGAGGATATTATGGGATAGAGGATAGGATAGGATAGGATAGGATAGAGGATAGGATAGTATAGAGGATAGGATAGGATAGGGGATAGGATAGGATAGAGGATAGGATACGATATTATACAGGATACGATTTTATAGACGATATTATAGGATAGAGCACCGGATTGGACATGGGATACGATATTATAGAGGATACGATATTATAGATGATAGGATAGGATAGAGAATATGATAGGATAGAGGATAGGATAGGGTAAAGGATAGGATAGGATTGAGGATAGGATAGGATAGATGATAGGATAGGATAGAGGATAGGATAGGGGATTGGATAGGATAAGATAGAGGATAGGATAGGATAGAGGATAGGATAGGATATATGATGTTATAGGATGGAGGATACGATATTATAGAGGATAGGATAGGATAGACGATAGAATAGGGGATTGGATAGGATAAGATAGAGGATAGGATAGGATAGAGGATAGGATAGGATAGAGGATAGGATAGGATAGAGGATAGGATAGGATATATGATGTTATAGGATGGAGGATACGATATTATAGAGGATAGTATACGATAGAGGATAGGATAGGATAAAGGATAGGATAGGATTGAGGATATGATAGGATACAGGATAGGATAGGATAGAGGATAGGATAGGATAGAGGATAGGATAGGATTGGAGATAGGATAGGATAGATGATAGGATAGGATAGAGGATAGGATAGAGGATTATATAGGATAGAGGATAGGATAGAGGATTGGATAGGATTGAGGATAGGATAGGATAGGATAGGATAGAGGATAGGATAGGATAGAGGATGGGATAGGATAGAGGATAGGATAGGATAAAGGATAGGATAGGATAGAGAATAGGATAGGATAGAGGATAGGATAGGATAGAGGATAGGATAGGATAGAGGATAGTATAGGATAGAGGATAGGATGGGGTAGATGATAGGATAAGATAGAGGATAGGATAAGATAGAGGATAGGATAGGGTAGAGGATAGGATAAGATAGAGGATAGGATAGGATAGAGGATAGGATAGGATAAAGGATAGGATAGGATAGAAGATAGGATAGAATATATGATACTATAGGATGGAGGATACGATATTATAGAGGATAGTATACGATAGAGGATAGGATAGGATAAAGGATAGGATAGGATTGAGGATATGATAGGATACAGGATAGGATAGGATAGAGGATAGGATAGGATAGAGGATAGGATAGGATTGGAGATAGGATAGGATAGATGATAGGATAGGATAGAGGATGGGATAGAGGATTATATAGGATAGAGGATAGGATAGAGGATTGGATAGGATTGAGGATAGGATAGGATAGGATAGGATAGAGGATAGGATAGGATAGAGGATGGGATAGGATAGAGGATAGGATAGGATAAAGGATAGGATAGGATAGAGAATAGGATAGGATAGAGGATAGGATAGGATAGAGGATAGGATAGGATAGAGGATAGTATAGGATAGAGGATAGGATGGGGTAGATGATAGGATAAGATAGAGGATAGGATAAGATAGAGGATAGGATAGGGTAGAGGATAGGATAAGATAGAGGATAGGATAGGATAGAGGATAGGATAGGATAAAGGATAGGATAGGATAGAAGATAGGATAGAATATATGATACTATAGGATGGAGGATACGATATTATAGAGGATAGTATAGGATAGAGGATAGGATAGGGTAGGGGATAGGATAAGATAGAGGATAGGATAGAATAGAGTACAGGATAGTATAGAGGACAAGATAATATAGAGAATAGGATAGGATAGAGGATACGATAAGATAGAGGATAGGATAGAATTGAGTACAGGATAGTATAGAGGACAAGATAATATAGAGAATAGGATAGGATAGAGGATAGGACAGGATAGAGGATAGGATAGGATAGATGATAGGATAGAGGATTGGATAGGATAGAGGATACGATACGATAGAGGATAGGATAGGATAGAGGGTAGGATAAAGAATTGGATGGGATAGAGGATACGATACGATAGAGGATAGGATAGGATAGAGGATGGGATAGGACAGAGGATAGGATAGGATAGAGGATTGAATAGGATAGAGGATAGGATAGGATTGAGGATAGGATAGTATAGAGGATAGGATAGGATAGAGGATAGGATAGGGTAGAGGATAGGATAAGATAGAGGATAGGATAGGGTAGAGGATAGGATAAGATAGAGGATAGGATAGAGGATTGGATAGGATAGAGGATATGATAGAGCATTGGATAGGATTGAGGATATTATGGGATAGAGGATAGGATAGGATAGGATAGGATAGAGGATAGGATAGTATAGAGGATAGGATAGGATAGAGGATAGGATACGATATTATACAGGATACGATTTTATAGACGATATTATAGGATAGAGCACCGGATTGGACATGGGATACGATATTATAGAGGATACGATATTATAGAGGATAGGATAGGATAGAGAATATGATAGGATAGAGGATAGGATATGATAAAGGATAGGATAGGATTGAGGATAGGATAGGATAGATGATGTTATAGGATGGAGGATACGATATTATAGAGGATAGTATACGATAGAGGATAGGATAGGATAAAGGATAGGATAGGATTGAGGATATGATAGGATACAGGATAGGATAGGATAGAGGATAGGATAGGATAGAGGATAGGATAGGATAGAGGATATGATAGAGCATTGGATAGGATTGAGGATAGGATAGGATAGAGGACAGGATAGGATAGAGGATAGGATAGGGTAGAGGATAGGATAAGATAGAGGATAGGATAGGGTAGAGGAAAGGATAAGATAGAGGATAGGATAGGATAGAGGATAGGATAGGATAGAGGATAGGATAGGATAGATGATAGGTTAGAGGATTGGATAGGACAGAGGATACGATACGTTAGAGGATAGGATAGAATAGAGTACAGGATAGTATAGAGGATAATATAATATAGAGAATAGGATAGGATAGAGGATAGGACAGGATAGAGGATAGGATAGGATAGAGGATAGGATAGGATAGAGGATAGGATAGGATAGAGGATAGGATAGGGTAGAGGATAGGATAGAGGATTGGATAATATAGAGGATAGGATAGAGGATTGGATAGGATTGAGGATATTATGGGATAGAGGATAGGATAGGATAGGATAGGATAGAGGGTAGGATAGGATAGAGGATAGGATAGAATAGTGGATAGGATAGGATAAAGGATAGGATAGGATAGAGGATAGGATAGGATATATAATATTATAGGATGGAGGATACGATATTATAGAGGATAGTACAGAATAGAGGATAGGATAGGGTAGAGGATAGGATATGATAGAGGATAGGATAGGGTAGAGGATAGGATAAGATAGAGGATAGGGTAGAATAGAGTAGAGGATAGTATAGAGGATAAGATAATATAGAGAATAGGATAGGATAGTAGATAGGAGAGGATAGAGGATAGGATAGGATAGAAGATAGGATAGGATGGAGGATAGGATAGGATAGAGAATAGAATACCGTAGAGTATAGGATAGGATTGAGGATAGGATAGGATAGATGATAGGATAGAGGATTGGATAGGATAGCGGATACCATACGATAGAGGATAGGCTAGGATAGAGGGTAGGATAGGATTGAGGATAGGATAGGATAGAGGATAGGATAGGATTGAGGATAGGATAGGATTGAGGATAGGATAGGATAGAGAATAGAATACGATAGAGGATAGGATAGGATTGAGGATAGGATAGGATAGATGATAGGATAGAGGATTGGATAGGATAGAGGATTGGAGAGGATAGAGGATACCGTACGATAGAGGATGGGCTAGGATAGAGGGTAGGATAGAGAATTGGATAGGATAGAGGATACGATACGATAGAGGATAGTATAGGATATATGATATTATAGGATGGAGCATACGATATTATAGAGGATAGGATAGGATAGACGATAGGATAGGGGATTGGATAGGATAGAGGATATGATAGGATAGAGGATAGTATAGGATAGAGGATAGGATAGGATAGAGGATAGGATAGGATAGAGGATATGATAGGCTAGGATAGAGGATATGATAGGCTAGGATAGAGGATAGGATAGGATAGAGGATAGGATAGAGGATATGATAGGATAGAGGATAGGATAGGATAGAGGGTAGGATAGAGGATTGGATAGGATTGAGTATAGGATAGAGGATATGATAGGATAGAGGATAGGATAGGATAGAGGATAGGATAGGACAGAGGATAGGATAGGATAGAGGATAGGATAGGATAGAGGATAGGATAGGATAGAGGATAGGCTAGGATAGAGGGTAGGATAGAGAATTGGATAGGATTGAGGATACGATACGATAGAGGATAGGATAGGATATATGTTATTATAGGATGGAGGATACGATATTATAGAGGATAGGATAGGATAGACGATAGGATAGGGGATTGGATAGGATAGAGGATATGATAGGATAGAGGATAGAATAGGATAGAGGATAGGATAGGATAGAGGATATGATAGGATAAAGCATAGGATAAGATAGAGGATAGGATGGGATAGAGGATAGGATAGGATAGGATAGAGGATAGGATAGGATAGGATAGAGGATAGGATAGGGTAGAGGATAACATAGTATAGAGGATAGGATAGGATAGAGGATAGGATAGGATTGAGTATAGGATAGAGGATATTATAGGAGAGATGATATTATAGGATAGAGGATAGGATAGAATTGAGGATAGTATTGGATACAGGATCGGGTAGGATACATGATATTATAGGTTGGAGGATACGATATTATAGAGGATAGGATTGTATAGAGGATAGGATAGGATTGAGGATATGATAGGATAAAGAATAGGATAGGATAGAGGATAGGATGGGATAGAGGATAGGATAGGATAGGATAGGATAGACCATAGGATATGATAGAGGATTTGACAGGATTGACGATAGGATAGGATAGAGAATAGGATAGAGGATATTATAGGAGAGGGGATATTATAGGATAGAGGGTAGGATAGGATTGAGGATAGTATTGGATACAGGATCGGGTAGGATATATGATATTATAGGTTGGAGGATACGATATTATAGAGGATAGAATAGGATAGAGGATAGGATAGGATTGAGGATATGATAGGATAGAGAATAGGATAGGATAGAGGATAGGATAGGATAGGATAGGATAGAGGGTAGGATAGGATTGAGGATAGGATAGGATAGAGGATAGGATAGGATTGAGGATAGGATAGGATTGAGGATAGGATAGGATAGAGGATAGGATAGGATAGGGGATAGGATAGGATAGATGATAGGATAGAGGATTGGATAGGATAGAGGATACGATACGATAGAGGATAGGATAGGATATATGTTATTATAGGATGGAGGATACGATATTATAGAGGATAGGATAGGATAGACGATAGGATAGGGGATTGGATAGGATAGAGGATATGATAGGATAGAGGATAGGATAGGATAGAGGATAGGATAGGACAGAGGATAGGATAGGATAGAGGATAGGATAGGATAGGATAGGATAGAGGATAGGATAGGATAGATGATAGGATAGAGGATTGGATAGGATAGAGGATACGATACGATAGAGGATAGGATAAGATAGAGGGTAGGATAGGATAGAGGATAGGATAGGATATAGGATAGGATAGGATAGAGGATATAATAGGCTAGGATAGAGGATAGGATAGGATAGAGGATGGGATAGGATAGAGGATAGGATAGAGGATATTATAGGATAGAGGATAGGACAGAGGGTTGGATTGGTAGAGGATAGGATAGAGGGTTGGATAGAATAGAGGGTAGGATTGAGGATATTATGGGATAGAGGATAGGATAGGATAGGATAGGATACAGGATAGGACAGGATAGATGATAGGATAGAGGATTGGATAGGATAGAGGATACGATACGATAGAGGATAGGATAGGATAGAGGGTAGGATAGAGGATTGGATAGGATTGAGTATAGGATAGAGGATATGATAGGATAGAGGATAGGATAGGGTAGGGGATAGGATAGGACAGAGGATAGGATAGGATAGAGGATAGGATAGGATAGAGGATATGATAGGCTAGGATAGAGGATAGGATAGGATAGAGGATAGGATAGGATAGAGGATAGGATATGATAGAGGATAGGATAGGATAGAGGATAGGATAGGGGATTGGATAGGATAGAGGATATGATAGGATAGAGGATAGAATAGGATAGAGGATAGGATAGAATAGAGTACAGGATAGTATAGAGGATAAGATAACATAGAGAATAGGATAGGATAGAGGATAGGAGAGGATAGAAGATAGGATAGGATAGAGGATAGAATAGGATAGAGGATAGGATAGGATAGAGAATAGAATACGATAGAGTATAGGATAGGATTGAGGATAGGATAGGATAGATGATACGATAGAGGGTTGGACAGGATAGAGGATACCATACGATAGAGGATAGGCTAGGATAGAGGGTAGGATAGAGAATTGGATAGGATAGAGGATACGATACGATAGAGGATACGATAGGATATATGATATTATAGGATGGAGGATACGATATTATAGAGGATAGGATAGGATAGACGATAGGATAGGGGATTGGATAGGATAGACGATATGATAGGATAGAGGATAGTATAGGATAGAGGATAGGATAGGACAGAGGATAGGATAGGATAGAGGATAGGATAGGATAGAGGATAGGATAGGATAGAGGATAGGATAGAATAGAGGATAGAATAGGATAGAGGGTATGATAGGCTAGGATAGAGGATAGGATAGGATAGAGGATAGGACACAGGGTTGGATTGATAGAGGATAGGATAGAGGGTTGGATAGGATACAGGGTAGGATTGAGGATATTATGGGGTAGAGGATAGGATAGGATAGGATAGGATAGAGGATAGGATAGGATAGATGATAGGATAGAGGATTGGATAGGATACAGGATACGATACGATAGAGGATAGGATAGGATAGAGGGTAGGATAGAGAATTGGATGGGATAGAGGATACGATACGATAGAGGATAGGATAGGGTAGAGGATAGGACAAGATAGAGGATAGGATAGGGTAGAGGATAGGCTAAGATAGAGGATAGGATAGAATAGAGTACAGGATAGTATAGAGGATAAGATAATATAGAGAATAGGATAGGATAGAGGATAGGACAGGATAGAGGATAGGATAGGATAGAGGATAGGATAGGATAGAGGATAGGATAGGATAGACGATAGGATAGGATAGAGGATAGGATAGGATAGAGGATAGGATAGGATATATGATACTATAGGATGGAGGATACGATATTATAGAGGAGAGTATAGGATAGAGGATAGGATAGAGTAGAGGATAGGGTAAGATAGAGGACAGGATAGGGTAGAGGATAGGATAAGATAGAGGATAGGATAGAATAGAGTACAGGATATTATAGAGCATAAGATAATATAGAGAATAGGATAGGATAGAGGATAGGACAGGATAGAGGATAGGATAGGATAGAGGATAGGATAGGATAGAGGGTAGGATTGGATATATAATAGAATACGATAGAGTATAGGATAGGATTGAGGATAGGATAGAGGATATGATAGGATAGAGGATAGGATTGGATTGAGTATAGGATGGGATAGAGGATAGGATAGGATAGAGGATATGATAGAAGATATTACAGGAGAGAGGATATTATAGGTTAGAAGATGGGATAGGATTGAGGATAGGATTGGATACAGGACAGGATAGGATAGAGGATAGGATAGGTCAGAGGATAGGATAGGATAGAGGATAGGATAGATGATAGAATAGGATAGAGGATAGGATAGAGGATTGGATAGGATAGAGGATACGATAGAGGATTGTATAGGATTGTGGATATTATGGGATAGAGGATAGGATAGGATAGGATAGGATATATCATAGTATAGGATAGAGGATAGGATAGGATAGAGAATAGGATAGGATAGAGAATGTAATAGGATAGAGGATAGGATAGGATAGAGGATAGGATAGGATAGAGGATAGGATAGGATAGAAGTTAGGATAGAATAGAGGACAGGATACGATAGAGGATAGGATAGGATTGGATAGAGGATAGTATAGGATAGATGCTACGATAAAGGATATTCTAGTATAGAGGATAGGATAGGACAGAGGATAGGATAGGATAGAGGATAGGTAAGGATAGAGGATAGGATAGAGGATAGGATAGAGGATAGGATAGAGGATAGGATAGAGGATAGGATAGGATTCAGGATAGGATTGGACACAGGAAAGGATAGGATAGAGGATACGATAGAGGATTGGATAGGATATGTGATATTATAGGATGGAGGGTACGATATTATAGAGGAGAGGATAGGGTAGAGGATAGGATAGGATAGAGGGTAAGATAGGATAGTGGATAGGATTGGATTGAGTATAGGATGGGATAGAGGATAGGATAGGATAGAGGATATGATAGAAGATATTACAGGAGAGAGGATATTATAGGTTAGAAGATAGGATAGGATTGAGGATAGGATTGGATACAGGACAGGATAGGATAGAGGATAGGATAGAGGGTACGATACGATAGAAGATAGGATAGGATAGAGGATAGGATAGGACAGAGGATAGGATAGGTCAGAGGATAGGATAGGATAGAGGATAGGATAGATGATAGAATAGGATAGATAATAGGATAGAGGATTGGATAGGATAGAGGATACGATAGAGGATTGTATAGGATTGTGGATATTATGGGATAGAGGATAGGATAGGATAGGATAGGATATATCATAGGATAGGATAGAGGATAGGATAGGATAGAGGATACGATAGGATAGGGGATAAGATAGTATAGAGGATAGGATAGGATAGAGGATAGGATAGGATAGGTGATAAGATAGGATAGAGGATAGGTTAGGATAGAGGATAGGATAGGATAGAAGTTAGGATAGAATAGAGGACAGGATAGGATAGAGGATAGGATAGGATTGGATAGAGGATAGTATACGATAGATGCTACGATAATGGATATTCTAGGATAGAGGATAGGATAGGACAGAGGATAGGATAGGATAGAGAATAGGTAAGGATAGAGGATAGGATAGAGGATAGGATAGAGGATAGGATAGAGGATTGGATAGGATAGAGGATACGATAGAGGATTGTATAGGATTGAGGATATTATGGGATAGAGGATAGGATACGATAGGATAGGATAGAGGATAGGATAGGAGAGAGGATAGGATAGGATGGAGGATAGGATAGGATGAAGGATAGGATAGGATAGAGGATAGGATAGAGGATATTATAGGATTGAGGATATAATTGGATACAGGATAGGATAGGATAGAGGATAGGATAGAGGATTGGATAGGATAGAGGATACGATACGATAGAGGATAGGATAGGATAGAGGATAGGATAGAGGATTGGATTGGATTGAGGACATTATGGGATAGAGGATAGGATAGGATAGAGGATAAGGTAGGATAGAGGATAGGATAGGACAGAGGATACGATAGGATAGAGGATAGTATAGGATAGAGGATAGGACAGAGGATAGGATAGGATAGAGGATAGGATACGATAGAGGATAGGACAGAGGATAGGATAGGATAGAGGATAGGATAGGATAGAGGATAGGATAGGATAGAGGATAGGATAGAGGATAGGATAGGATAGAGGATAGGATAGGATAGAGGATAGGATAGAGGATAGGATAGAGGATATTATAGGTGAGAGGATATTATAGGATAGAGGATAGGATAGGATTCAGGATAGGATTGGACACAGGAAAGGATAGGATAGAGGATACGATAGAGGATTGGATAGGATATGTGATATTATAGGATGGAGGGTACGATATTATAGAGGAGAGGATAGGGTAGAGGATAGGATCGGATAGAGGATAAGATAGGATAGAGGATAGGATTGGATTGAGTATAGGATGGGATAGAGGATAGGATAGGATAGAGGATACGATAGAGGATTGGATAGGATATGTGATATTATAGGATGGAGGGTACGATATTATAGAGGAGAGGATAGGGTAGAGGATAGGATAAGATAGAGGATAGGATAGGATAGAGGATATGATAGAAGATATTACAGGAGAGAGGATATTATAGGTTAGAAGATAGGATAGGATTGAGGATAGGATTGGATACAGGACAGGATAGGATAGAGGATAGGATAGAGGATTGGATAGGATAGAGGATACGATACGATAGAGGATAGGATAGTATAGAGGGTAGGATAGAGGATTTTATAGGATAGAGGATACGATACGATAGATGATAGGATAGGATAGAGGATAGGATAGGATTGAGGATATGATAGGATAAAGAATAGGATAGGATAGAGGATAGGATGGGATAGAGGATAGGATAGGATTGGAGATAGGATAGGATAGATGATACGATAGGATAGAGTATCGGATAGGATAGAGGATAGGATAGAGGATTGGATAGGATTGTGGATATCATGGGATAGTGGATAGGATAGGATAGGATAGAGGATAGGATAGGATAGAGGATAGGATAGAATAGAGTACAGGATAGTATAGAGGATAAGATAACATAGAGAATAGGATAGGATAGAGGATAGGAGAGGATAGAAGATAGGATAGGATAGAGGATAGAATAGGATAGAGGATAGGATAGGATAGAGAATAGAATACGATAGAGTATAGGATAGGATTGAGGATAGGATAGGATAGATGATACGATAGAGGGTTGGACAGGATAGAGGATACCATACGATAGAGGATAGGCTAGGATAGAGGGTAGGATAGAGAATTGGATAGGATAGAGGATACGATACGATAGAGGATACGATAGGATATATGATATTATAGGATGGAGGATACGATATTATAGAGGATAGGATAGGATAGACGATAGGATAGGGGATTGGATAGGATAGACGATATGATAGGATAGAGGATAGTATAGGATAGAGGATAGGATAGGACAGAGGATAGGATAGGAAAGAGGATAGGATAGGATAGAGGATAGGATAGGATAGAGGATAGGATAGAATAGAGGATAGAATAGGATAGAGGGTATGATAGGCTAGGATAGAGGATAGGATAGGATAGACGATAGGACACAGGGTTGGATTGATAGAGGATAGGATAGAGGGTTGGATAGGATACAGGGTAGGATTGAGGATATTATGGGGTAGAGGATAGGATAGGATAGGATAGGATAGAGGATAGGATAGGATAGATGATAGGATAGAGGATTGGATAGGATACAGGATACGATACGATAGAGGATAGGATAGGATAGAGGGTAGGATAGAGAATTGGATGGGATAGAGGATACGATACGATAGAGGATAGGATAGGGTAGAGGATAGGACAAGATAGAGGATAGGATACGGTAGAGGATAGGATAAGATAGAGGATAGGATAGAATAGAGTACAGGATAGTATAGAGGATAAGATAATATAGAGAATAGGATAGGATAGAGGATAGGACAGGATAGAGGATAGGATAGGATAGAGGATAGGATAGGATAGAGGATAGGATAGGATAGAGGATAGGATAGGATAGACGATAGGATAGGATAGAGGATAGGATAGGATAGAGGATAGGATAGGATATATGATACTATAGGATGGAGGATACGATATTATAGAGGAGAGTATAGGATAGAGGATAGGATAGAGTAGAGGATAGGGTAAGATAGAGGACAGGATAGGGTAGAGGATAGGATAAGATAGAGGATAGGATAGAATAGAGTACAAGATATTATAGAGCATAAGATAATATAGAGAATAGGATAGGATAGAGGATAGGACAGGATAGAGGATAGGATAGGATAGAGGATAGGATAGGATAGAGGGTAGGATTGGATATATAATAGAATACGATAGAGTATAGGATAGGATTGAGGATAGGATAGAGGATATGATAGGATAGAGGATAGGATTGGATTGAGTATAGGATGGGATAGAGGATAGGATAGGATAGAGGATATGATAGAAGATATTACAGGAGAGAGGATATTATAGGTTAGAAGATGGGATAGGATTGAGGATAGGATTGGATACAGGACAGGATAGGATAGAGGATAGGATAGGTCAGAGGATAGGATAGGATAGAGGATAGGATAGATGATAGAATAGGATAGAGGATAGGATAGAGGATTGGATAGGATAGAGGATACGATAGAGGATTGTATAGGATTGTGGATATTATGGGATAGAGGATAGGATAGGATAGGATAGGATATATCATAGTATAGGATAGAGGATAGGATAGGATAGAGAATAGGATAGGATAGAGAATGTAATAGGATAGAGGATAGGATAGGATAGAGGATAGGATAGGATAGAGGATAGGATAGGATAGAAGTTAGGATAGAATAGAGGACAGGATACGATAGAGGATAGGATAGGATTGGATAGAGGATAGTATAGGATAGATGCTACGATAAAGGATATTCTAGTATAGAGGATAGGATAGGACAGAGGATAGGATAGGATAGAGGATAGGTAAGGATAGAGGATAGGATAGAGGATAGGATAGAGGATAGGATAGAGGATAGGATAGAGGATAGGATAGGATTCAGGATAGGATTGGACACAGGAAAGGATAGGATAGAGGATACGATAGAGGATTGGATAGGATATGTGATATTATAGGATGGAGGGTACGATATTATAGAGGAGAGGATAGGGTAGAGGATAGGATCGGATAGAGGATAAGATAGGATAGAGGATAGGATTGGATTGAGTATAGGATGGGATAGAGGATAGGATAGGATAGAGGATACGATAGAGGATTGGATAGGATATGTGATATTATAGGATGGAGGGTACGATATTATAGAGGAGAGGATAGGATAGGATAGAGGATAGGATAGGATTGAGGATAGGATAGGATACAGGATACGATGGGATAGAGGATAGGATAGAGGATTGGATATGATTGAGGATATTATGGTATAGAGGATAGGATAGGTTAGGATAGAGGATAGGATAGAGGATAGGATAGAGGATTGGATAGGATAGAGGACATTATGGGATAGAGGATAGTATAGGATAGGATAGAGGATAGGATAGGATAGAGGATAACGTAGGATAGAGGATAGGATAGGATAGAGGATAGGATAGGATGCAGGATAGGATAGGATACAGGATAGGACAGAGCATTGGATAGGATAGAGGATGGTATATGATAGAGGATAGGATAGGATAGAGGATAAGATAGGATAGAGGATAGGATAGGACAGAGGATAGGATAGGATACAGGATACGATGGGATAGAGGATAGGATAGAGGATTGGATATGATTGAGGATATTATGGTATAGAGGATAGGATAGGTTAGGATAGATTATAGGATAAAGGATAGGATAGGATAGAGGATAGGATAGGATAGAGGATAGGATAGGATAGAGGATAGGATAGAGGATTGGATTGGATTGAAGATATTATGGGATAGAGGATAGGATAGGATAGGATAGAGGATAACATAGGATGGAGGATAGGTTAGGATAGAGGATAGGATAGGATTGAGGATAGGATAGGATACAGGATACGATGGGATAGAGGATAGGATAGAAGATTGGATATGATTGAGGATATTATGGTATAGAGGATAGGATAGGTTAGGATAGAGGATAGGATAGAGGATAGGATAGAGGATTGGATAGGATAGAGGACATTATGGGATAGAGGATAGTATAGGATAGGATAGAGGATAGGATAGGATACAGGATAGGATAGGATACAGGATAGGACAGAGGATTGGATAGGATAGAGGATACGATACGATAGAGGATAGGATAGGATAGAGGATAAGATATGATAGAGGATAGGATAGGACAGAGGATAGGATAGGATACAGGATACGATGGGATAGAGGATAGGATAGAGGATTGGATATGATTGAGGATATTATGGTATAGAGGATAGGATAGGTTAGGATAGAGGATAGGATAGAGGATTGGATAGGATAGAGGATTGGATAGGATAGAGGACATTATGGGATAGAGGATAGTATAGGATAGGATAGAGGATAGGATAGGATAGAGGATAACATAGGATAGAGGATAGGATAGGATAGAGGATAGGATAGGATTGAGTATAGGATGGGATAGAGGATAGGATAGGATAGAGGATAGGATAGAAGATATTACAGGGGAGAGGATATTATAGGGTAGAGGACAGGATAAGATGGAGGATAGGATAGACTAGAATACAGGATAGTAGAGAGGATAAGAAAGGATAGAGGATAGGATAGATTAGAATACAGGATAGTATAGAGGATAAGAAAGGATAGAGGATAGGATAGGATAGAGGATAGCATAGGATTGGATAGGATAGAGGATACGATACGATATAGGATAGGATAGGATAGGGGATAGGATAGGATTGACGATAGGATATGGATAGAGGATAGGATAGGATTGAGGATTGGATAGGATAGAGGTTAGGATAGCATAGAGGATAGGATAGGATTGAGGATAGGGTAGGATAGAGGATATCATAGGAATAGAGGATAGGATAGAGCGGATATTATAGGATAGAGGATAGGATAGCGGATATTATAGGATGGTGGATAGGATAGAGGAATGGATAGGATAGAGGATAGGATAGAGGATTGAGGATATTATGGGATAGAGGATAGGATAGGATAGGATAGGATAGAGGATAGGATAGGATAGAGAATAGGATAGGACAGAGGATAGAATAGGATAGGAGAAATAGGATAGGATAGAGGATATTATAGGATAGGGGATAAGATTAGTATAGAGGATAGGATAGGATAGAGGATAGGATAGGATAGAGAATAGGATAGGATAGAGGATAGGATAGGATAGAGGATAGGATAGGATATATGATATTATAGGATGGAGGATACGATATTATAGAGGATAGTATAGGATAGAGGATAGGATAGGTTAGAGGATAGGATAAGATAGAGGATAGGATAGGGTAGAGTATAGGATAGGATAGAGGATAGGATTAGGATTGAGGATATGATAGGATAGAGAATAGGATAGGATAGAGAATAGGAATAGGATAGAGGATAGGACAGGATAGAGGATAGGATAGGAATAGAGGATAGGATAGGATAGAGGATAGGATAGTATAGAGAATAGGATAGAGGATAGGATAGAGGATAGGATAGGATAGAGGATAAGATAGGATAGAGGATAGGATAGGATAGAGAATAGGATAGGATAGAGGATAGGATAGGATAGAGGATAGGATAGGATAGAGGATAATATGGGATAGAGGAAAGGATAGGATAGAGGATAGGATAGGATAGAGGATGGATAGAGGAATAGAGGATGGATAGGATAGAGGAGAGGATAGGATAGGATAGGGGATAAGGTAGGATAGAGGATTGGATAGGATAGAGGATAGGATAGATAGAGGATAGGATAGTGGATTGGATTGGATTGAGGATATTATGGGATAGAGGATAGGATAGGATAGAGGATAGGATAGGATAGAGGATAGGATTGGATAGAGGATAGGATAGGATTGAGGATAGGATAGGATAGAGAATAGGATAGGATTGAGTATAGCATAGGATTGAGGATAGGATAGGATAGAGAATAGGATAGGATAGAGGATAGGATAGGATAGAGGATAGGATAGAGGATTGGATAGGATTGAGGATATTATGGGATAGAGGATAGGATAGGAGAGGATAGGATAGAGGATAGGATAGAGGATAGGATAGGATTGAGGATAGGATAGGATAGACGATAGGATAGGATTGAGGATAGCATAGGATTGAGGATAGGATAGGATAGAGATAGGATAGGGTAGAGGATAGGTTAGGATAGAGGATAGGATAGAGATTGGATAGGATTGAGGATATTATGGGATAGAGGTTAGGATAGGTTAGGATAGGATAGAGGATAACATAGGATAGAGGATAGGATTGGATAGTGGATAGGATAGGATTGAGTATAGGATGGGATAGAGGATAGGATAGGATAGAGGATAGGATAGAAGATATTACAGGGGAGAGGATATTATAGGGTAGAGGACAGGATAAGATGGAGGATAGGATAGTCTAGAATACAGGATAGTAGAGAGGATAAGAAAGGATAGAGGATAGGATAGATTAGAATACAGGATAGTATAGAGGATAAGAAAGGATAGAGGATAGGATAGGATAGAGGATAGCATAGGATTGGATAGGATAGAGGATACGATACGATATAGGATAGGATAGGATAGGGGATAGGATAGGATTGACGATAGGATAGGATAGAGGATAGGATAGGATTGAGGATTGGATAGATAGAGGTTAGGATAGCATAGAGGATAGGATAGGATTGAGGATAGGGTAGGAATAGGAGGATATCATAGGATTAGAGGATAGGATAGAGCGGATATTATAGGATAGAGGATAGGATAGCGGATATTATAGGATGGTGGATAGGATAGAGGAATGGATAGGATAGAGGATAGGATAGAGGGATTGAGGATATTATGGGATAGAGGATAGGATAGATAGGATAGGATAGAGGATAGGATAGGATAGAGAATAGGATAGGACAGAGGATAGAATAGGATAGAGAATAGGATAGGATAGAGGATATTATAGGATAGGGGATAA
Source organism: Halictus rubicundus (assembly GCF_050948215.1). Classification (NCBI taxonomy): domain Eukaryota; kingdom Metazoa; phylum Arthropoda; class Insecta; order Hymenoptera; family Halictidae; genus Halictus; species Halictus rubicundus. Next base: position 187,312 of record NW_027488631.1, read on the forward strand.
GATAGTATAGAGGATAGGATAGGATAGAGGATAGGATAGGATAGTGAATAGGATAGGATAGAGGATAGGAATAGGATAGAGGATAGGATAGGATATATGATATTATAGGATGGAGGATACGATTATTATAGAGGATAGTATAGGATAGAGGATAGATAGGTTAGAGGATAGGATAAGATAGAGGATAGGATAGGGTAGAGTATAAGGATAGGATAGAGGATAGGATAGGATTGAGGATATGATAGATAGAGAATAGGATAGGATAGAGAATAGGATAGGATAGAGGATAGGACAGGATAGAGGATAGGATAGGATAGAGGATAGGATAGGATAGAGGATAGGATAGTATAGAGAATAGGATAGAGGATAGGATAGAGGATAGGATAGGATAGAGGATAAGATAGGATAGAGGATAGGATAGGATAGAGAATAGGATAGGATAGAGGATAGGATAGGATAGAGGATAGGATAGGATAGAGGATAATATGGGATAGAGGAAAGGATAGGATAGAGGATAGGATAGGATAGGAGGATAGGATAGGATAGAGGATAGGATAGGATAGAGGAGAGGATAGGATAGGATAGGGGATAAGGTAGGATAGAGGATAGGATAGGATAGAGGATAGGATAGGATAGAGGATAGGATAGAGGATTGGATAGGATTGAGGATATTATGGGATAGAGGATAGGATAGGATAGAGGATAGGATAGGGATAGAGGATAGGATAGGATAGAGGATAGGATAGGATTGAGGATAGGATAGGATAGAGATAGGATAGGATTGAGTATAGCATAGGATTGAGTATAGGATAGGATAGAGAATAGGATAGGATAGAGGATAGGATAGGATAGAGGAATAGGATAGAGGATTGGATAGGATTGAGGATATTATGGGGATAGAGGATAGGATAGGAGAGGATAGGATAGAGGATAGGATAGAGGATAGGATAGGATTGAGGATAGGATAGGATAGACGATAGGATAGGATTGAGGATAGCATAGGATTGAGGATAGGATAGGATAGAGAATAGGATAGGGTAGAGGATAGGATAGGATAGAGGATAGGATAGAGGATTGGATAGGATTGAGGATATTATGGGATAGAGGATAGGATAGGATAGGATAGGATAGAGGATAGGATAGGATTGAGTACAGGATAGTATAGAGGATAAGATAATATAGAGAATAGGATAGGATAGAGGATAGGACAGGATAGAGGATAGGATAGGATAGAGGATATGATAAGCTCGGATAGAGGATAGGATAGGATTGAGGATAGGATAGGATAGAGGATAAGGATAGGGATAGAGGATAGGATAGGATAGAGGATAGGATAGAGGATTGGATAGGATTGAGGATATGATAAGCTAGGATAGAGGATAGGATAGGATTGAGGATAGGATAGGATAGAGGATAGGATAGGATAGAGGATAGGATAGAGGATTGGATAGGATTGGAGGATATTATGGGATAGAGAATAGGATAGGATAGGATAGGATAGAGGATAGGGTAGGATAGAGGATGTGATAGGATAGAGGATAGGATAGGATAGAGGATAGGATAGGATACAGGATAGGATAGGATATATGATACTATAAGGATGGAGGATACGATATTATAGAGGATAGTATAGGATAGAGGATAATATAGGGTAGATGATAGGATAAGATAGAGGATAGGATAGAATAGAGTACAGGATAGTATAGAGGATAAGATAATATAGAGAATAGGATAGGATAGAGGATAGGACAGGATAGAGGATAGGATAGGATAGAGGATAGGATAGGATAGAGGATAGAATAGGATAGAGGATAGGATAGGATTGAGGATAGGGTAGGATATATGATAGGATAGAGGATTGGATAGGATAGAGGATACGATACGATAGAGGATAGGATAGGATATATGATATTATAGGATGGAGGATACGATATTATAGAGGATAGGATAGGATAGACGATAGGATAGGGGATTGGATAGGATAGAGGATATGATAGGATAGAGGATAGGACAGGACAGAGGATAGGATAGGACAGAGGATAGGATAGGATAGAGGAGAGGATAGGATAGAGGATAGGATAGGATAGAGTACAGGATAGTATAGAGGATAAGATAATATAGAGAATATAATAGGATAAAGGATAGGACAGGATAGAGGATAGGATAGGGTAGAGGATAGGGTAGGATAGAGGATAGGATAGGATTGAGGATAGGATAGGATAGATGATAGGATAGAGGTTTGGATAGGATAGAGGATACGATACGATAGAGGATAGGATAGGATAGAGGGTAGGATAGAGAATTGGATGGGATAGAGGATACTATACGATAGAGGATATGATAGGATAGAGGATGGGGTAGGATAGAGGAGAGGATAGGATAGAGGATAGGGTAGGATAGAGTACAGGATAGTATAGAGGATAAGATAATATAGAGAATATAATAGGATAAAGGATAGGACAGGATAGAGGATAGGATAGGGTAGAGGATAGGGTAGGATAGAGGATAGGATAGGATTGAGGATAGGATAGGATAGATGATAGGATAGGATAGAGGGTAGGATAGAGAATTGGATGGGATAGAGGATACTATACGATAGAGGATAGGATAGGATAGAGGATGGGATAGGACAGAGGATAGGATAGGATATAGGATAGGATAGGATAGAGGATAGGATAGGATAGAGGATATGATAGGATAGAGGATATGATAGGCTAGGATAGGATTGAGGATAGGATAGGATAGAGTACAGGATAGTATAGAGGATAAGATAATATAGAGAATAGGATAGGATAGAGGAGAGGACAGGATGGAGGATAGGATAGGATAGAGTACAGGATAGTATAGAGGATAAGATAATATAGAGAATAGGATAGGATAGAGGATACGACAGGATAGAGAATAGGATAGGGTAGAGGATAGGATAGGATAGAGGATAGGATAGGATAGAGGATATGATAAGCTAGGATAGAGGATAGGATAGGAATGAGGATAGGATAGGATAGAGGATAGGATACGATAGAGGATAGGATAGGATAAAGGATACGATAGAGGATTGGATAGGATTGAGGATATTATGGGATAGAGGATAGGATAGGATAGGATAGGATAGAGGATAGGATAGGATAGAGGATATGATAGGATAGAGGATAGGATAGGATAGAGGATAGGATAGGATAGAGGATAGGATAGGATATATGATACTATAGGATGACGGATACGATATTATAGAGGATAGTATAGGATAGAGGATAGGATAGGGTAGAGCATAGGACAGGATAGAGGATAGGATAGGGTAGAGGATAGGGTAGGATAGAGGATAGGATAGGATTGAGGATAGGATAGGATAGATGATAGGATAGAGGTTTGGATAGGATAGAGGATACGATACGATAGAGGATAGGATTGGATAGAGGGTAGGATAGAGAATTGGATGGGATAGAGGATACTATACGATAGAGGATAGGATAGGATAGAGGATGGGGTAGGATAGAGGATATGATAGGATAGAGGATAGGATAGGATAGAGGATAGGATAGGATACAGGATAGGATAGGATATATGATACTATAGGATGGAGGATACGATATTATAGAGGATAGTATAGGATAGAGGATAATATAGGGTAGATGATAGGATAAGATAGAGGATAGGATAGAATAGAGTACAGGATAGTATAGAGGATAAGATAATATAGAGAATAGGATAGGATAGAGGATAGGACAGGATAGAGGATAGGATAGGATAGAGGATAGGATAGGATAGAGGATAGAATAGGATAGAGGATAGGATAGGATTGAGGATAGGATAGGATAGATGATAGGATAGAGGATTGGATAGGATAGAGGATACGATACGATAGAGGATACGATAGGATATATGATATTATAGGATGGAGGATACGATATTATAGAGGATAGGATAGGATAGACGATAGGATAGGGGATTGGATAGGATAGAGGATATGATAGGATAGAGGATAGGACAGGACAGAGGATAGGATAGGACAGAGGATAGGATAGGATAGAGGAGAGGATAGGATAGAGGATAGGATAGGATAGAGTACAGGATAGTATAGAGGATAAGATAATATATAGAATATAATAGGATAAAGGTTAGGACAGGATAGAGGATAGGATAGGGTAGAGGATAGGGTAGGATAGAGGATAGGATAGGATTGAGGATAGGATAGGATAGATGATAGGATAGAGGTTTGGATAGGATAGAGGATACGATACGATAGAGGATAGGATAGGATAGAGGGTAGGATAGAGAATTGGATGGGATAGAGGATACTATACGATAGAGGATAGGATAGGATAGAGGATGGGATAGGACAGAGGATAGGATAGGATATAGGATAGGATAGGATAGAGGATAGGATAGGATAGAGGATAGGATAGGATAGAGGATATGATAGGATAGAGGATATGATAGGCTAGGATAGGATTGAGGATAGGATAGGATAGAGTACAGGATAGTATAGAGGATAAGATAATATATAGAATAGGATAGGATAGAGGAGAGGACAGGATGGAGGATAGGATAGGATAGAGTACAGGATAGTATAGAGGATAAGATAATATAGAGAATAGGATAGGATAGAGGATACGACAGGATAGAGGATAGGATAGGGTAGATGATAGGATAGGATAGAGGATAGGATAGGATAGAGGATATGATAAGCTAGGATAGAGGATAGGATAGGATTCAGGATAGGATAGGATAGAGGATAGGATACGATCAAGGATACGATAGAGGATTGGATAGGATTGAGGATATTATGGGATAGAGGATAGGATAGGATAGGATAGGATAGAGTATAGGATAAGATAGAGGATAGGATAGGATAGAGGATAGCATAGGATATATGATACTATAGGATGACGGATACGATATTATAGAGGATAGTATAGGATAGAGGATAGGATAGGGTAGAGGATAGGATAAGATAGAGGATAGGATAGGGTAGAGGTTAGGATAAGATAGAGGATAGGATAGTATAGAGGACAAGATAATATAGAGAATATGATAGGATAGAGTATAGGACAGGATAGAGGATAATCTAGGATAGAGTATAGGATAGGATAGAGGATAGGATAGGATAGAGGATAGGATAGAGGATAGGATAGAGGATAGGATAGAGGATTGAATAGGATTGAGGATATTATGGGATAGAGGATAGGATAGGATAGGATAGTATAGTATAGAGGATAGGATAGGATAGAGGATAGGATAGGATAGAGCATAGGATAGGATAGAGGATGGGATAGGATAGAGGATAGGATAGTATAGAGAAGAGAATAGGATAGAGGATAGGATAGGATTGAGGATAGGATAGGATAGATGATAGGATAGAGGATTGGATAGGACAGAAAATAGGATAGGATAGAGGATAGGATAGAGGATAGGATAGAGGATAGGAAAGGATAGAGGATAGGATAGGATTGAGGATAGGATAGGATAGAGAATAGGATTGGATAGAGGATAGGATAGAGGATTGGATAGGATAGAGGATACGATACGATAGAGGGTAGGATAGGATAGAGGATAGGATAGGACAGAGGATAGGATAGGATAGAGGATAGGATAGGATAGAGGATTGGATAGGATTCAGGATATTATGGGATAGAGGATAGGATGGGATAGGATAGAGGATAGGATAGGATAGAGGATAAGTTACGATTGAGGATAGGAAAGGATACAGGAAAGGATAGGATTGAGGATAGGATAGGATAGAGGATAGGATTGAGGATTGGATAGGATTGAGAATATTATGGGATAGAGGATAGGATAGGGTAGGATAGGATAGAGGATAGGATAGGATAGGGAATAGGATAGGATACAGGATAGGATAGGATAGAGAATAGGATAGGATAGGATAGAGGATAATATAGTATAGAGGAAAGGATAGGATAGAGGATAGGATAGGATAGAGGATAGGATAGGATAGAGGATAGGATAGGATACAGAATAGGATAGGATAGAGCATAGGATAGGATAGAGGATATTATAGGATAGATGATAGGATAGGATAGAGGATAGGATAGGATTGAGCATTGGATGGGATAGAGGTTAGGATAGGATAGAGGATAGGATAGGATTGAGGATAGGATAGGATAGAGGATATGATAAGCTAGGATAGAGGATAGGATAGGATTGAGGATAGGATAGGATAGAGGATAGGATAGGATAGAGGATAGGATAGAGGATTGGATAGGATTGAGGATATTATGGGATAGAGAATAGGATAGGATAGGATAGGATAGAGGATAGGGTAGGATAGAGGATATGATAGGATAGAGGATAGGATAGGATAGAGGATAGGATAGGATAGAGGATAGGATAGGATAGAGGATAGAATAGGATAGAGGATAGGATAGGATTGAGGATAGGATAGGATAGATGATAGGATAGAGGATTGGATAGGATAGAGGATAGGATAGGATAGAGGAGAGGATATGATAGAGGATAGGATAGGATAGAGGATAGGATAGGATAGAGGATAGGATAGGATTGAGGATAGGATTGGATACAGGATAGAATAGGATAGAGGATAGGATAGAGGATAGGATAGAGGATAGGATAGATTATAGGATAGGGTAGAGAATAGGATAACATAGAGGATAGGATAGGATAGAGGATAGGATAGGATAGAGGATTGGATAGGATAGAGGATAGGATAGGATAGAGGATAGGATAGAGGATTGGATAGGATAGAGGATACGATACGATAGAGGATAGGATAGGATAGGGGGTTGGATAGGATTGACGATAGGATAGGATAGAGGATAGGATAGGATTGAGGATAGGATAGGATTGAGGATAGGATAGGATATAGAATAGGATTGGATAGAGGATAGGATAGAGGATACGATACGATAGAGGGTAGGATAGGATAGAGGATAGGATAGGATAGAGGAGAGGATAGGATAGGATAGGGGATAAGGTAGGATAGAGGATAGGATAGGATAGAGGATAGGATAGGATAGAGGATAGGATAGGATAGAGGATAGGATAGGATTGAGGATAGGATAGGATAGAGGATAGGATAGGATTGAGTATAGCATAGGATTGAGGATAGGATAGGATAGAGAATAGGATAGGATAGAGGATGGGATAGGATAGAGGATAGGATAGAGGATTGGATAGGATTGAGGATATTATGGGATAGAGGATAGGATAGGAGAGGATAGGATAGAGGATAGGATAGAGGATAGGACAGGATAGAGGATAGGATAGGATAGAGGATAGGATAGGATAGAGGGTAGGATACGATAGAGGATATAATAAGCTAGGATAGAGGATAGGATAGGATTGAGGATAGGATAGAATAGACGATAGGATAGGATTGAGGATAGCATAGGATTGAGGATAGGATAGGATAGAGAATAGGATAGGGTAGAGGATAGGATAGGATAGAGGATTGGATAGGATTGAGGATATTATGGGATAGAGGATAGGATAGGATAGGATAGGATAGAGGATAGGATAGGATTGAGTACAGGATAGTATAGAGGATAAGATAATATAGAGAATAGGATAGGATAGAGGATAGGACAGGATAGAGGATAGGATAGGATAGAGGATATGATAAGCTCGGATAGAGTATAGGATAGGATTGAGGATAGGATAGGATAGAGGATAGGATAGGATAGAGGATAGGATAGAGGATTGGATAGGATTGAGGATATGATAAGCTAGGATAGAGGATAGGATAGGATTGAGGATAGGATAGGATAGAGGATAGGATAGGATAGAGGATAGGATAGAGGATTGGATAGGATTGAGGATATTATGGGATAGAGAATAGGATAGGATAGGATAGGATAGAGGATAGGGTAGGATAGAGGATATGATAGGATAGAGGATAGGATAGGATAGAGGATAGGATAGGATACAGGATAGGATAGGATATATGATACTATAGGATGGAGGATACGATATTATAGAGGATAGTATAGGATAGAGGATAATATAGGGTAGATGATAGGATAAGATAGAGGATAGGATAGAATAGAGTACAGGATAGTATAGAGGATAAGATAATATAGAGAATAGGATAGGATAGAGGATAGGACAGGATAGAGGATAGGATAGGATAGAGGATAGGATAGGATAGAGGATAGAATAGGATAGAGGATAGGATAGGATTGAGGATAGGATTGGATATATGATAGGATAGAGGATTGGATAGGATAGAGGATACGATACGATAGAGGATAGGATTGGATATATGATATTATAGGATGGAGGATACGATATTATAGAGGATAGGATAGGATAGACGATAGGATAGGGGATTGGATAGGATAGAGGATATGATAGGATAGAGGATAGGACAGGACAGAGGATAGGATAGGACAGAGGATAGGATAGGATAGAGGAGAGGATAGGATAGAGGATAGGATAGGATAGAGTACAGGATAGTATAGAGGATAAGATAATATAGAGAATATAATAGGATAAAGGATAGGACAGGATAGAGGATAGGATAGGGTAGAGGATAGGATAGGGTAGAGGATAGGGTAGGATAGAGGATAGGATAGGATTGAGGATAGGATAGGATAGATGATAGGATAGAGGTTTGGATAGGATAGAGGATACGATACGATAGAGGATAGGATAGGATAGAGGGTAGGATAGAGAATTGGATGGGATAGAGGATACTATACGATAGAGGATAGGATAGGATAGAGGATGGGATAGGACAGAGGATAGGATAGGATATAGGATAGGATAGGATAGAGGATAGGATAGGATAGAGGATAGGATAGGATAGAGGATAGGATAGGATAGAGGATATGATAGGATAGAGGATATGATAGGCTAGGATAGGATTGAGGATAGGATAGGATAGAGTACAGGATAGTATAGAGGATAAGATAATATAGAGAATAGGATAGGATAGAGGAGAGGACAGGATGGAGGATAGGATAGGATAGAGTACAGGATAGTATAGAGGATAAGATAATATAGAGAATAGGATAGGATAGAGGATACGACAGGATAGAGGATAGGATAGGGTAGAGGATAGGATAGGATAGAGGATAGGATAGGATAGAGGATATGATAAGCTAGGATAGAGGATAGGATAGGATTGAGGATAGGATAGGATAGAGGATAGGATACGATCAAGGATACGATAGAGGATTGGATAGGATTGAGGATATTATGGGATAGGGGATAGGATAGGATAGGATAGGATAGAGTATAGGATAAGATAGAGGATAGGATAGGATAGAGGATAGGATAGGATAGAGGATAGGATAGGATATATGATACCATAGGATGACGGATACGATATTATAGAGGATAGTATAGGATAGAGGATAGGATAGGGTAGAGGTTAGGATAAGATAGAGGATAGGATAGTATAGAGGACAAGATAATATAGAGAATAGGATAGGATAGAGGATAGGACAGGATAGAGGATAGGCTAGGATAGAGGATAGGATAGGATAGAGGATAGGATAGAGGATAGGATAGAGGATATCATAGAGGATTGGATAGGATTGAGGATATTATGGGATAGAGGATAGGATAGGATAGTATAGTATAGAGGATAGGATAGGATAGAGGATAGGATAGGATAGAGCATAGGATAGGATAGATGATAGGATAGAGGATTGGATAGGATAGAAAATAGGATAGGATAGAGGATAGGATAGAGGATAGGATAGAGGATAGGAAAGGATAGAGGATAGGATAGGATTGAGGATATGATAGGATAGAGAATAGGATAGGATAGAGAATAGGATAGGATAGAGGATAGGACAGGATAGAGGATAGGATAGGATAGAGGATAGGATAGGATAGAGGATAGGATAGTATAGAGAATAGGATAGAGGATAGGATAGGATAGAGGATAAGATAGGATAGAGGATAGGATAGGATTGAGGATAGGATAGGATAGATGATAGGATAGAGGATTGGATAGGATAGAAAATAGGATAGGATAGAGGATAGGATAGAGGATAGGATAGAGGATAGGAAAGGATAGAGGATAGGATAGGATTGAGGATAGGATAGAATAGAGGATAGGATAGAGGATTGGATAGGATTCAGGATATTATGGGATAGAGGATAGGATAGGATAGAGGATAAGATAGGATAGAGGATAGGATAGGATAGAGGATAGGATAGAATAGAGGATAGGATAGAGGATTGGATAGGATTCAGGATATTATGGGATAGAGGATAGGATAGGATAGAGGATAAGATAGGATAGAGGATAGGATAGGATAGAGGATAGGATAGGATTGATTATAGGATAGGATAGAGGATAGTATAGAAGATATTACAGGAGAGAGGATATTTTAGGATAGAGGATAGGATAGGATTGAGGATAGGATTGGATACAGGATAGGATAGGATAGAGGATAGGATAGAGGATAGGATAGAGGATTGGATAGGATAGAGGATACGATACGATAGAGGATAGGATAGGATAGGGGATAGGATAGGATTGACGATAGGATAGGATAGAGGATAGGATAGGATTGAGGATAGGATAGTATAGAGAATAGAATAGGATAGAGGATAGGATAGGATTGAGGATAGGATAGGATAGATGATAGGATAGAGGATTGGATAGGATAGAAAATAGGATAGGATAGAGGATAGGATAGAGGATAGGATAGAGGATAGGAAAGGATAGAGGATAGGATAGGATTGAGGATATGATAGGATAGAGAATAGGATAGGATAGAGAATAGGATAGGATAGAGGATAGGACAGGATAGAGGATAGGATAGGATAGAGGATAGGATAGGATAGAGGATAGGATAGTATAGAGAATAGGATAGAGGATAGGATAGGATAGAGGATAAGATAGGATAGAGGATAGGATAGGATAGAGAATAGGATAGGATAGAGGATAGGATAGGATAGAGGATAGGATAGGATAGAGGATAATATGGGATAGAGGAAAGGATAGGATAGAGGATAGGATAGGATAGAGGATAGGATAGGATAGAGGATAGGATAGGATAGAGGATAGGATAGGATTGAGGATAGGATAGGATAGAGGATAGGATAGGATTGAGTATAGCATAGGATTGAGGATAGGATAGGATAGAGAATAGGATAGGATAGAGGATGGGATAGGATAGAGGATAGGATAGAGGATTGGATAGGATTGAGGATATTATGGGATAGAGGATAGGATAGGAGAGGATAGGATAGAGGATAGGATAGAGGATAGGACAGGATAGAGGATAGGATAGGATAGAGGATAGGATAGGATAGAGGGTAGGATAGGATAGAGGATATGATAAGCTAGGATAGAGGATAGGATAGGATTGAGGATAGGATAGGATAGACGATAGGATAGGATTGAGGATAGCATAGGATTGAGGATAGGATAGGATAGAGAATAGGATAGGGTAGAGGATAGGATAGGATAGAGGATAGGATAGGATAGGATAGGATAGAGGATAGGATAGGATTGAGTACAAGATAGTATAGAGGATAAGATAATATAGAGAATAGGATAGGATAGAGGATAGGACAGGATAGAGGATAGGATAGGATAGAGGATATGATAAGCTCGGATAGAGTATAGGATAGGATTGAGGATAGGATAGGATAGAGGATAGGATAGGATAGAGGATAGGATAGAGGATTGGATAGGATTGAGGATATGATAAGCTAGGATAGAGGATAGGATAGGATTGAGGATAGGATAGGATAGAGGATAGGATAGGATAGAGGATAGGATAGAGGATTGGATAGGATTGAGGATATTATGGGATAGAGAATAGGATAGGATAGGATAGGATAGAGGATAGGGTAGGATAGAGGATATGATAGGATAGAGGATAGGATAGGATAGAGGATAGGATAGGATACAGGATAGGATAGGATATATGATACTATAGGATGGAGGATACGATATTATAGAGGATAGTATAGGATAGAGGATAATATAGGGTAGATGATAGGATAAGATAGAGGATAGGATAGAATAGAGTACAGGATAGTATAGAGGATAAGATAATATAGAGAATAGGATAGGATAGAGGATAGGACAGGATAGAGGATAGGATAGGATAGAGGATAGGATAGGATAGAGGATAGAATAGGATAGAGGATAGGATAGGATTGAGGATAGGATTGGATATATGATAGGATAGAGGATTGGATAGGATAGAGGATACGATACGATAGAGGATAGGATAGGATATATGATATTATAGGATGGAGGATACGATATTATAGAGGATAGGATAGGATAGACGATAGGATAGGGGATTGGATAGGATAGAGGATATGATAGGATAGAGGATAGGACAGGACAGAGGATAGGATAGGACAGAGGATAGGATAGGATAGAGGAGAGGATAGGATAGAGGATAGGATAGGATAGAGTACAGGATAGTATAGAGGATAAGATAATATAGAGAATATAATAGGATAAAGGATAGGACAGGATAGAGGATAGGATAGGGTAGAGGATAGGATAGGGTAGAGGATAGGGTAGGATAGAGGATAGGATAGGATTGAGGATAGGATAGGATAGATGATAGGATAGAGGTTTGGATAGGATAGAGGATACGATACGATAGAGGATAGGATAGGATAGAGGGTAGGATAGAGAATTGGATGGGATAGAGGATACTATACGATAGAGGATAGGATAGGATAGAGGATGGGATAGGACAGAGGATAGGATAGGATATAGGATAGGATAGGATAGAGGATAGGATAGGATAGAGGATAGGATAGGATAGAGGATATGATAGGATAGAGGATATGATAGGCTAGGATAGGATTGAGGATAGGATAGGATAGAGTACAGGATAGTATAGAGGATAAGATAATATAGAGAATAGGATAGGATACAGGAGAGGACAGGATGGAGGATAGGATAGGATAGAGTACAGGATAGTATAGAGGATAAGATAATATAGAGAATAGGATAGGATAGAGGATACGACAGGATAGAGGATAGGATAGGGTAGAGGATAGGATAGGATAGAGGATAGGATAGGATAGAGGATATGATAAGCTAGGATAGAGGATAGGATAGGATTGAGGATAGGATAGGATAGAGGATAGGATACGATCAAGGATACGATAGAGGATTGGATAGGATTGAGGATATTATGGGATAGGGGATAGGATAGGATAGGATAGGATAGAGTATAGGATAAGATAGAGGATAGGATAGGATAGAGGATAGGATAGGATAGAGGATAGGATAGGATAGAGGATAGGATAGGATATATGATACCATAGGATGACGGATACGATATTATAGAGGATAGTATAGGATAGAGGATAGGATAGGGTAGAGGTTAGGATAAGATAGAGGATAGGATAGTATAGAGGACAAGATAATATAGAGAATAGGATAGGATAGAGGATAGGACAGGATAGAGGATAGGCTAGGATAGAGGATAGGATAGGATAGAGGATAGGATAGAGGATAGGATAGAGGATAGGATAGAGGATAGGATAGAGGATTGGATAGGATTGAGGATATTATGGGATAGAGGATAGGATAGGATAGTATAGTATAGAGGATAGGATAGGATAGAGGATAGGATAGGATAGAGCATAGGATAGGATAGAGGATGGGATAGGATAGAGGATAGGATAGTATAGAGAATAGAATAGGATAGAGGATAGGATAGGATTGAGGATAGGATAGGATAGATGATAGGATAGAGGATTGGATAGGATAGAAAATAGGATAGGATAGAGGATAGGATAGAGGATAGGATAGAGGATAGGAAAGGATAGAGGATAGGATAGGATTGAGGATAGGATAGAATAGAGGATAGGATAGAGGATTGGATAGGATTCAGGATATTATGGGATAGAGGATAGGATAGGATAGAGGATAAGATAGGATAGAGGATAGGATAGGATAGAGGATAGGATAGAATAGAGGATAGGATAGAGGATTGGATAGGATTCAGGATATTATGGGATAGAGGATAGGATAGGATAGAGGATAAGATAGGATAGAGGATAGGATAGGATAGAGGATAGGATAGGATTGATTATAGGATAGGATAGAGGATAGTATAGAAGATATTACAGGAGAGAGGATATTATAGGATAGAGGATAGGATAGGATAGAGGATAGGATAGGATAGGGGATAGGATAGGATTGACGATAGGATAGGATAGAGGATAGGATAGGATTGAGGATAGGATAGGATTGAGGATAGGATAGGATAGAGAATAGGATTGGATAGAGGATAGGATAGAGGATTGGATAGGATAGAGGATACGATACGATAGAGGGTAGGATAGGATAGAGGATAGGATTGAGGATTGGATAGGATTGAGGATATTATGGGATAGAGGATAGGATAGGGTAGGATAGGATAGAGGATAGGATAGGATAGGGAAAAGGATAGGATACAGGATAGGATAGGATTGAGTATAGGATAGGATAGAGGATAGGATAGAAGATATTACTGGAGAGAGGATATTATAGGATAGAGGATAGGATAGAGGATTGGATAGGATAGAGGATACGATACGATAGAGGATAGGATAGGATAGAGGATAGGATAGGATAGAGGAAAGGATAGGATTGAGGATAGGATAGGATACAGGATAGGATAGGATAGAGGATACAATAGAGGATATTATAGGATAGAGGACAGGATATTATTGAGGATAGGATTGGATACAGGATAGGATAGGATAGAGGATAGGATAGAGGATTTGATAGGATAGAGGATACGATACGATAGAGGATAGGATAGGATAGAGGATAGGATAGGACAGAGGATAGGATAGAGGATTGGATAGGATTGAGGATATTAAGGTATAGAGGATAGGATAGGATAGGATAGAGGATAGGATAGGATAGAGGATAGGATATGATAGAGGATAGGATAGGATAGAGGATAGGATAGGATAGAGGATAGGATAGGATTGAGGATAGGATAGGATAGAGGATAGGATAGGATAGAGGATAGGATAGAGGATTTAATAGGATAGAGGATTGGTTATGATAGAGGATAAGATACGATAGAGGATAGGATAGGATAGAGGATAGGATAGAATAGAGGATAGGATATAATTGAGCATAGGATAGGATATAGGATAGGATAGGATAGAGGATAGGATAGAGGATAGGATAGAGGATATTATAGGATAGAGGATAGGATATGATTGAGGATAGGATTGGATACAGGATAGGATAGGATAGAGGATAGGATAGAGGATTTGATAGGATAGAGGATACGATACGATAGAGGATAGGATAGGATAGAGGGTAGGATAGGACAGAGGATAGGATAGAGGATTGGATAGGATTGAGGATATTAAGGGATAGAGGATAGGATAGGATAGGATTAAGGATAGGATAGGATAGAGGATAGGATAGGATAGAGGATAGGATATGATTGAGGATAGGATTGGATACAGGATAGGATAGGATAGAGGATAGGATAGAGGATTTGATAGGATAGAGGATACGATACGATAGAGGATAGGATAGGATAGAGGGTAGGATAGGACAGAGGATAGGATAGAGGATTGGATAGGATTGAGGATATTAAGGGATAGAGGATAGGATAGGATAGGATAAAGGATAGGATAGGATAGAGGATAGGATAGGATAGAGGAGAGGATATGATAGAGGATAGGATAGGATAGAGGATAGGATAGGATAGAGGATAGGATAGGATTGAGGATAGGATTGGATACAGGATAGAATAGGATAGAGGATAGGATAGAGGATAGGATAGAGGATAGGATAGATTATAGGATAGGGTAGAGGATAGGATAGGATTGAGGATAGGATAGGATTGAGGATAGGATAGGATAGAGAATAGGATTGGATAGAGGATAGGATAGGATAGAGGATAGGATAGGATTGAGGATAGGATTGGATACAGGATAGAATGGGATAGAGGATAGGATTGGATACAGGATAGAATGGGATAGAGGATAGGATAGAGGATAGGATAGATTATAGGATAGGGTAGAGGATAGGATAGAATAGAGGATAGGATAGAGGATTGGATAGGATTCAGGATATTATGGGATAGAGGATAGGATAGGATAGAGGATAAGATAGGATAGAGGATAGGATAGGATAGAGGATAGGATAGGATTGATTATAGGATAGGATAGAGGATAGTATAGAAGATATTACAGGAGAGAGGATATTATAGGATAGAGGATAGGATAGGATTGAGGATAGGATTGGATACAGGATAGGATAGGATAGAGGATAGGATAGAGGATAGGATAGAGGATTGGATAGGATAGAGGATACGATACGATAGAGGATAGGATAGGATAGGGGGTTGGATAGGATTGACGATAGGATAGGATAGAGGATAGGATAGGATTGAGGATAGGATAGGATTGAGGATAGGATAGGATAGAGAATAGGATTGGATAGAGGATAGGATAGAGGATACGATACGATAGAGGGTAGGATAGGATAGAGGATAGGATAGGACAGAGGATAGGATAGGATAGAGGATAGGATAGGATAGAGGATTGGATAGGATTCAGGATATTATGGGATAGAGGATAGGATAGGATAGGATAGGATAGAGGAAAGGATAGGATAGGGAATAGGATAGGATACAGGATAGGATAGGATAGAGGATAGGATAGGACAGAGGATAGGATAGGATAGAGGATAGGATAGGATAGAGGATTGGATAGGATCCAGGATATTATGGGATAGAGGATAAGATAGGATAGAGGATAGGATAGGATAGAGGATAGGATAGAATAGAGGATAGGATAGAGGATTGGATAGGATTCAGGATATTATGGGATAGAGGATAGGATAGGATAGAGGATAAGATAGGATAGAGGATAGGATAGGATAGAGGATAGGATAGGATTGATTATAGGATAGGATAGAGGATAGTATAGAAGATATTACAGGAGAGAGGATATTATAGGATAGAGGATAGGATAGGATTGAGGATAGGATTGGATACAGGATAGGATAGGATAGAGGATAGGATAGAGGATAGGATAGAGGATTGGATAGGATAGAGGATACGATACGATAGAGGATAGGATAGGATAGGGGATAGGATAGGATTGACGATAGGATAGGATAGAGGATAGGATAGGATTGAGGATAGGATAGTATAGAGAATAGAATAGGATAGAGGATAGGATAGGATTGAGGATAGGATAGGATAGATAATAGGATAGAGGATTGGATAGGATAGAAAATAGGATAGGATAGAGGATAGGATAGAGGATAGGATAGAGGATAGGAAAGGATAGAGGATAGGATAGGATTGAGTATAGGATAGGATAGAGGATAGGATAGAAGATATTACTGGAGAGAGGATATTATAGGATAGAGGATAGGATAGAGCATTGGATAGAATAGAGGATACGATACGATAGAGGATAGGATAGGATAGAGGATAGGATAGGATAGAGGAAAGGATAGGATTGAGGATAGGATAGGATACAGGATAGGATAGGATAGAGGATACAATAGAGGATATTATAGGATAGAGGACAGGATAGGATTGAGGATAGGATTGGATACAGGATAGGATAGGATAGAGGATAGGATAGAGGATTTGATAGGATAGAGGATACGATACGATAGAGGATAGGATTGAGGATTGGATAGGATTGAGGATATTATGGGATAGAGGATAGGATAGGGTAGGATAGGATAGAGGATAGGATAGGATAGGGAATAGGATAGGATAGAGGATAGGATAGGATGGAGGATAGGATAGGATAGGGGACAGGATAGAGGATAGGATAGGATAGAGGATAGGATAGGATTGAGGATAGGATTGGATACAGGATAGAATAGGATAGAGGATAGGATAGAGGATAGGATAGATTATAGGATAGGGTAGAGGATAGGATAACATAGAGGATAGGATATGGTAGAGGATAGGATAAGATAGAGGATAGGATAGAATAGAGTACAGGATAGTATAGAGGATAAGATAGGATAGAAGATAGGATAGGATAGAGGATAGGATAGGATGGAGGATAGGATAGGATAGGGGACAGGATAGAGGATAGGATAGGATAGAGGATAGGATAGGATTGAGGATAGGATTGGATACAGGATAGAATAGGATAGAGGATAGGATAGAGGATAGGATAGATTATAGGATAGGGTAGAGGATAGGATAACATAGAGGATAGGAAAGGATAGAGGATACGATACGATAGAGGATAGGATAGGATAGAGGATAGGATAGGATAGAGGATAGGATAGGATAGAGTATAGGATAGGATAGAGAATAGAATACGATAGAGGATAGGATAGGATAGAGGATAGGATAGTATAGAGAATAGAATAGGATAGAGGATAGGATAGGATTGAGGATAGGATAGGATAGATGATAGTATAGAGGATTGGATGGGATAGAGGATACGATACGATAGAGGATAGGATAGGATATATGATACTATGGGATGGAGGATAGGATAGGATAGACAATAGGATGGGGGATTGGATAGGATAGAGGATATGATAGGATAGAGGATAGGATAGAGAATTGGATGGCATAGAGGATACGATACGATAGAGGATAGGATAGGATAGAGGATAGGATAGGATAGAGGATAGGATATTATAGAGGATAGGATAGGATAGACGATAGGATAGGGGATTGGATAGGATAGAGGATATGATAGGATAGAGGATAGGATAGGATAGAGGATAGGATAGGATAGAGGATAGGATAGGACAGAGGATACCATACGATAGAGGATAGGCTAGGATAGACGGTAGGATAGAGAATTGGATAGGATAGAGGATACGATACGATAGAGGATAGGATAGGATATATGATATTATGGGATGGAGGATAGGATAGGATAGACAATAGGATGGGGGATTGGATAGGATAGAGGATATGATAGGATAGAGGATAGGACAGGACAGAGGATAGGATACGACAGAGGATAGGATAGGATAGAGGAGAGGATAGGATAGGATATATGATATTATAGGATGGAGGATACGATATTATAGAGGATAGGATAGGGTAGAGGATAGGATAAGATAGAGGACAGGATAGGATTGAGGATAGGATAGGATAGAGGGTAGGATAGGATAGAGAATAGGATAGGATAGAGGATATAATAGGCTAGCATAGAGGATAGGATAGGATAGGATAGGATAGGATAGAGGATAGGATAGGATAGAGGATAGGATAGGATAGAGGATAGGATAGGATAGAGGATATGATAGGATAGAGGATAGGATAGGATAGAGGATATGATAGGATAGAGGATAGGATAGGACAGAGGATAGGATAGGATAGATGATAGGATTGGATAGAGGATATGATAGGATATAGGATAGGATAGGATAGAGGATAGGATAGAGGATATTATAGGATAGAGGATAGGATATGATTGAGGATAGGATTGGATACAGGATAGGATAGGATAGAGGATAGGATAGAGGATTTGATAGGATAGAGGATACGATACGATAGAGGATAGGATAGGATAGAGGGTAGGATAGGACAGAGGATAGGATAGAGGATTGGATAGGATTGAGGATATTAAGGGATAGAGGATAGGATAGGATAGGATTAAGGATAGGATAGGATAGAGGATAGGATAGGATAGAGGATAGGATATGATTGAGGATAGGATTGGATACAGGATAGGATAGGATAGAGGATAGGATAGAGGATTTGATAGGATAGAGGATACGATACGATAGAGGATAGGATAGGATAGAGGGTAGGATAGGACAGAGGATAGGATAGAGGATTGGATAGGATTGAGGATATTAAGGGATAGAGGATAGGATAGGATAGGATAAAGGATAGGATAGGATAGAGGATAGGATAGGATAGAGGAGAGGATATGATAGAGGATAGGATAGGATAGAGGATAGGATAGGATAGAGGATAGGATAGGATTGAGGATAGGATTGGATACAGGATAGAATAGGATAGAGGATAGGATAGAGGATAGGATAGAGGATAGGATAGATTATAGGATAGGGTAGAGGATAGGATAGGATTGAGGATAGGATAGGATTGAGGATAGGATAGGATTGAGGATAGGATAGGATAGAGAATAGGATTGGATAGAGGATAGGATAGGATAGAGGATAGGATAGGATTGAGGATAGGATTGGATACAGGATAGAATGGGATAGAGGATAGGATTGGATACAGGATAGAATGGGATAGAGGATAGGATAGAGGATAGGATAGATTATAGGATAGGGTAGAGGATAGGATAGAATAGAGGATAGGATAGAGGATTGGATAGGATTCAGGATATTATGGGATAGAGGATAGGATAGGATAGAGGATAAGATAGGATAGAGGATAGGATAGGATAGAGGATAGGATAGGATTGATTATAGGATAGGATAGAGGATAGTATAGAAGATATTACAGGAGAGAGGATATTATAGGATAGAGGATAGGATAGGATTGAGGATAGGATTGGATACAGGATAGGATAGGATAGAGGATAGGATAGAGGATAGGATAGAGGATTGGATAGGATAGAGGATACGATACGATAGAGGATAGGATAGGATAGGGGGTTGGATAGGATTGACGATAGGATAGGATAGAGGATAGGATAGGATTGAGGATAGGATAGGATTGAGGATAGGATAGGATAGAGAATAGGATTGGATAGAGGATAGGATAGAGGATACGATACGATAGAGGGTAGGATAGGATAGAGGATAGGATAGGACAGAGGATAGGATAGGATAGAGGATAGGATAGGATAGAGGATTGGATAGGATTCAGGATATTATGGGATAGAGGATAGGATAGGATAGGATAGGATAGAGGAAAGGATAGGATAGGGAATAGGATAGGATACAGGATAGGATAGGATAGAGGATAGGATAGGACAGAGGATAGGATAGGATAGAGGATAGGATAGGATAGAGGATTGGATAGGATCCAGGATATTATGGGATAGAGGATAAGATAGGATAGAGGATAGGATAGGATAGAGGATAGGATAGAATAGAGGATAGGATAGAGGATTGGATAGGATTCAGGATATTATGGGATAGAGGATAGGATAGGATAGAGGATAAGATAGGATAGAGGATAGGATAGGATAGAGGATAGGATAGGATTGATTATAGGATAGGATAGAGGATAGTATAGAAGATATTACAGGAGAGAGGATATTATAGGATAGAGGATAGGATAGGATTGAGGATAGGATTGGATACAGGATAGGATAGGATAGAGGATAGGATAGAGGATAGGATAGAGGATTGGATAGGATAGAGGATACGATACGATAGAGGATAGGATAGGATAGGGGATAGGATAGGATTGACGATAGGATAGGATAGAGGATAGGATAGGATTGAGGATAGGATAGTATAGAGAATAGAATAGGATAGAGGATAGGATAGGATTGAGGATAGGATAGGATAGATAATAGGATAGAGGATTGGATAGGATAGAAAATAGGATAGGATAGAGGATAGGATAGAGGATAGGATAGAGGATAGGAAAGGATAGAGGATAGGATAGGATTGAGTATAGGATAGGATAGAGGATAGGATAGAAGATATTACTGGAGAGAGGATATTATAGGATAGAGGATAGGATAGAGCATTGGATAGAATAGAGGATACGATACGATAGAGGATAGGATAGGATAGAGGATAGGATAGGATAGAGGAAAGGATAGGATTGAGGATAGGATAGGATACAGGATAGGATAGGATAGAGGATACAATAGAGGATATTATAGGATAGAGGACAGGATAGGATTGAGGATAGGATTGGATACAGGATAGGATAGGATAGAGGATAGGATAGAGGATTTGATAGGATAGAGGATACGATACGATAGAGGATAGGATTGAGGATTGGATAGGATTGAGGATATTATGGGATAGAGGATAGGATAGGGTAGGATAGGATAGAGGATAGGATAGGATAGGGAATAGGATAGGATAGAGGATAGGATAGGATGGAGGATAGGATAGGATAGGGGACAGGATAGAGGATAGGATAGGATAGAGGATAGGATAGGATTGAGGATAGGATTGGATACAGGATAGAATAGGATAGAGGATAGGATAGAGGATAGGATAGATTATAGGATAGGGTAGAGGATAGGATAACATAGAGGATAGGATATGGTAGAGGATAGGATAAGATAGAGGATAGGATAGAATAGAGTACAGGATAGTATAGAGGATAAGATAGGATAGAAGATAGGATAGGATAGAGGATAGGATAGGATGGAGGATAGGATAGGATAGGGGACAGGATAGAGGATAGGATAGGATAGAGGATAGGATAGGATTGAGGATAGGATTGGATACAGGATAGAATAGGATAGAGGATAGGATAGAGGATAGGATAGATTATAGGATAGGGTAGAGGATAGGATAACATAGAGGATAGGAAAGGATAGAGGATACGATACGATAGAGGATAGGATAGGATAGAGGATAGGATAGGATAGAGGATAGGATAGGATAGAGTATAGGATAGGATAGAGAATAGAATACGATAGAGGATAGGATAGGATAGAGGATAGGATAGTATAGAGAATAGAATAGGATAGAGGATAGGATAGGATTGAGGATAGGATAGGATAGATGATAGTATAGAGGATTGGATGGGATAGAGGATACGATACGATAGAGGATAGGATAGGATATATGATACTATGGGATGGAGGATAGGATAGGATAGACAATAGGATGGGGGATTGGATAGGATAGAGGATATGATAGGATAGAGGATAGGATAGAGAATTGGATGGCATAGAGGATACGATACGATAGAGGATAGGATAGGATAGAGGATAGGATAGGATAGAGGATAGGATATTATAGAGGATAGGATAGGATAGACGATAGGATAGGGGATTGGATAGGATAGAGGATATGATAGGATAGAGGATAGGATAGGATAGAGGATAGGATAGGATAGAGGATAGGATAGGACAGAGGATACCATACGATAGAGGATAGGCTAGGATAGACGGTAGGATAGAGAATTGGATAGGATAGAGGATACGATACGATAGAGGATAGGATAGGATATATGATATTATGGGATGGAGGATAGGATAGGATAGACAATAGGATGGGGGATTGGATAGGATAGAGGATATGATAGGATAGAGGATAGGACAGGACAGAGGATAGGATACGACAGAGGATAGGATAGGATAGAGGAGAGGATAGGATAGGATATATGATATTATAGGATGGAGGATACGATATTATAGAGGATAGGATAGGGTAGAGGATAGGATAAGATAGAGGACAGGATAGGATTGAGGATAGGATAGGATAGAGGGTAGGATAGGATAGAGAATAGGATAGGATAGAGGATATAATAGGCTAGCATAGAGGATAGGATAGGATAGGATAGGATAGGATAGAGGATAGGATAGGATAGAGGATAGGATAGGATAGAGGATAGGATAGGATAGAGGATATGATAGGATAGAGGATAGGATAGGATAGAGGATATGATAGGATAGAGGATAGGATAGGACAGAGGATAGGATAGGATAGATGATAGGATTGGATAGAGGATATGATAGGATAGAGGATAGGATAAAATTGAGGATAGGATAGGATAGAGAGTAGGATAGGATAGAGGATAGGATGGGATAGAGGATAGGATAGAAGATTGGATGGGATTGAGGATATTATGGGATAGAGGATAGGATAGAAGATTGGATAGGATTGAGGATATTATGGGATAGAGGATAGGAGAGGATAGGATAGGATAGAGGATAGGATAGGATAGAGGATATGATAGGCTAGGATAGAGGATAGGATAGGATTGAGGATAGGATAGGATAGAGGATAGGATAGGATAGGATAGTATAGGGGATAGGATAGAATAGAGTACAGGATAGTATAGAGGATAAGATAATATAGAGAATAGGATAGGATAGAGGATAGGAGAGGATAGAGGATAGGATAGGATAGAGGATAGGATAGGATAGAGTATAGGATAGGATAGAGAATAGAATACGATAGAGGATAGGATAGGATAGAGGATAGGATAGTATAGAGAATAGAATAGGATAGAGGATAGGATAGGATTGAGGATAGGATAGGATAGATGATAGGATAGAGGATTGGATGGGATAGAGGATACGATACGATAGAGGATAGGATAGGATATATGATACTATGGGATGGAGGATAGGATAGGATAGACAATAGGATGGGGGATTGGATAGGATAGAGGATATGATAGGATAGAGGATAGGATAGAGAATTGGATGGCATAGAGGATACGATACGATAGAGGATAGGATAGGATAGAGGATAGGATAGGATAGAGGATAGGATATTATAGAGGATAGGATAGGATAGACGATAGGATAGGGGATTGGATAGGATAGAGGATATGATAGGATAGAGGATAGGATAGGATAGAGGATAGGATAGGATAGAGGATAGGATAGGACAGAGGATACCATACGATAGAGGATAGGCTAGGATAGACGGTAGGATAGAGAATTGGATAGGATAGAGGATACGATACGATAGAGGATAGGATAGGATATATGATATTATGGGATGGAGGATAGGATAGGATAGACAATAGGATGGGGGATTGGATAGGATAGAGGATATGATAGGATAGAGGATAGGACAGGACAGAGGATAGGATACGACAGAGGATAGGATAGGATAGAGGAGAGGATAGGATAGACGATAGGATAGGATAGACTACAGGATAGTATAGAGTATAAGATAATATAGAGAGTAGGATAGGATAGAGGATAGGATAGGATAGAGTACAGGATAGTATAGAGGATAAGATAATATAGAGAATAGGATAGGATGGAGGATAGGACAGGATAGAGGATAGGATAGGGTAGAGGATAGGATAGGATAGAGGATAGGATAGGATAGAGGATATGATAAGCTAGGATAGAGGATAGGATAGGATTGAGGATAGGATAGGATAGAGGATAGGATAGGATAGGATAGGATAGAGGATAGGATAGGATAGAGGATATGGTAGGATAGAGGATAGGATAGGATAGAGGATAGGATAGGATAGGATAGAGGATAGGATAGGATATATGATACTATAGGATGACGGATACGATATTATAGAGGATAGTATAGGATAGAGGATAGGATAGGGTAGAGGATAGGATAAGATAGAGGATAGTATAGGGTAGAGGATATGATAGGCTAGGATAGAGGATAGGATAGGATAGAGGATAGGATAGGATTGAGGATAGCATAGGATTGAGGATAGGATAGGATAGAGAATAGGATAGGATGGGGGATAGGATAGGATAGAGGATAGGCTGGAGGATAGGATAGAGGATTGGATAGCATTGAGGATATTATGGGATAGAGGATAGGAGAGGATAGGATAGGATAGAGGATAGGATAGGATAGAGGATATGATAGGCTAGGATAGAGGATAGGATAGGATTGAGGATAGGATAGGATAGAGTACAGGATAGTATAGAGGATAAGATAATATAGAGAATAGGATAGGATAGAGGATAGGACAGGATGGAGGATAGGATAGGATAGAGTACTGGATAGTATAGAGGATAAGATAATATAGAGAATAGGATAGGATAGAGGATAGGACAGGATAGAGGATAGGATAGGGTAGAGGATAGGATAGGATAGAGGATAGGATAGAATAGAGTACAGGATAGTATAGAGGATAAGATAATATAGAGAATAGGATAGGATAGAGGATAGGACAGGATACAGGATAGGATAGCATAGTGGATAGGATAGGATAGAGGATAGGATATTATAGAGAATAGAATAGGATAGAGGATAGGATAGGATAGAGGATACGATACGATAGAGGATAGGATAGGATAGAGGGTAGGATAGAGAATTGGATAGGATAGAGTATACGATACGATAGAGGATAGGATAGGATAGAGGATAGGATAGGACAGAGGATAGGATAGGATAGAGGATAGGATTGGATAGAGGATATGATAGGATAGAGGATAGGATAGGATAGAGGATATAATAAAGGATACGATACGATAGAGGATAGGATAGGATAAGGAATAGGATAGGATAGAGGATATGATAGGATAGAGGATAGGATAGGATTGAGGATAGGATAGGATACATGATAGGATAGGATAGAGGATAGGATAGAGGATTGGATAGGATAGAGGATAGGATAGAGGATTGGATAGGATTGAGGATATTATGGCATAGAGGATAGGATAGGATAGGATAGGATGGGATACGATAGAGGATAGGATAGGGTAGAGGATAGGATAAGATAGATGATAGGATAGGGTAGATAATAGGATAAGATAGATTATAGGATAGAATAGAGTACAGGATAGTATAGAGGATAAGATAATAAAGAGAATAGGATAGGATAGAGGATAGGATAGGATAGAGGATAGGATAGGATAGAGGATAGGATAGGATAGAGGATAGGATAGGATAGAGGATAGGATAGGATAGAGGATAGGATAGGATAGAGGATAAGATAATATAGGGAATAGGATAGGATAGAGGATAGGCCAGGATAGAGGATAGGATAGGATAGAGTACAGGATAGTATAGAGGATAAGATAATATAGAGAATAGGATAGGATAGAGGATAGGACAGGATAGAGGATAGGATAGGATAGAGGATAGGATAGGATAGAGGATAGGATAGGATAGAGGATAGGATAGGATAGAGGATAGGATAGGATAGAGGATATGATAGGCTAGGATAGAGGATAGGATAGGATTGAGGATAGGATAGGATAGAGTACAGGATAGTATAGAGGATAAGATAATATAGAGAATAGGATAGGATAGAGGATAGGACAGGATGGCGGATAGGATAGGATAGAGTACAGGATAGTATAGAGGATAAGATAATATAGAGAATAGGATAGGATAGAGGATAGGACAGGATAGAGGATAGGATAGGGTAGAGGATAGGATAGGATAGAGGATAGGATAGGATAGAGGATATGATAAGCTAGGATAGAGGATAGGATAGGATTGAGGATAGGATAGGATAGAGGATAGGATAGGATAGGGGATAGGATAGAGGATTGGATAGGATTGAGGATATTATTTGATAGAGGATAGGATAGGATAGGATAGGATAGAGGATAGGATAGGATAGAGGATATGGTAGGATAGAGGATAGGATAGGATAGAGGATAGGATAGGATAGAGGATAGGATAGGATATATGATACTGTAGGATGACGGATACGATATTATAGAGGATAGTATAGGATAGAGGATAGGATAGGGTAGAGGATAGGATAAGATAGAGGATAGGATAGGGTAGAGGATATGATAGGCTAGGATAGAGGATAGGATAGGATAGAGGATAGGATAGGATTGAGGATAGCATAGGATTGAGGATAGGATAGGATAGAGAATAGGATAGGATGGGGGATAGGATAGGATAGAGGATAGGCTGGAGGATAGGATAGAGGATTGGATAGCATTGAGGATATTATGGGATAGAGGATAGGATAGGATAGGATAGTATAGGGGATAGGATAGAATAGAGTACAGGATAGTATAGAGGATAAGATAATATAGAGAATAGGATAGGATAGAGGATAGGAGAGGATAGAGGATAGGATAGGATAGAGGATAGGATAGGATAGAGTATAGGATAGGATAGAGAATAGAATACGATAGAGGATAGGATAGGATAGAGGATAGGATAGTATAGAGAATAGAATAGGATAGAGGATAGGATAGGATTGAGGATAGGATAGCATAGATGATAGGATAGAGGATTGGATGGGATAGAGGATACGATACGATAGAGGATAGGATAGGATATATGATACTATGGGATGGAGGATAGGATAGGATAGACAATAGGATGGGGGATTGGATAGGATAGAGGATATGATAGGATAGAGGATAGGATAGAGAATTGGATGGCATAGAGGATACGATACGATAGAGGATAGGATAGGATAGAGGATAGGATAGGATAGAGGATAGGATATTATAGAGGATAGGATAGGATAGACGATAGGATAGGGGATTGGATAGGATAGAGGATATGATAGGATAGAGGATAGGATAGGATAGAGGATAGGATAGGATAGAGGATAGGATAGGACAGAGGATACCATACGATAGAGGATAGGCTAGGATAGACGGTAGGATAGAGAATTGGATAGGATAGAGGATACGATACGATAGAGGATAGGATAGGATATATGATATTATGGGATGGAGGATAGGATAGGATAGACAATAGGATGGGGGATTGGATAGGATAGAGGATATGATAGGATAGAGGATAGGACAGGACAGAGGATAGGATACGACAGAGGATAGGATAGGATAGAGGAGAGGATAGGATAGGATATATGATATTATAGGATGGAGGATACGATATTATAGAGGATAGGATAGGGTAGAGGATAGGATAAGATAGAGGACAGGATAGGATTGAGGATAGGATAGGATAGAGGGTAGGATAGGATAGAGAATAGGATAGGATAGAGGATATAATAGGCTAGCATAGAGGATAGGATAGGATAGGATAGGATAGGATAGAGGATAGGATAGGATAGAGGATAGGATAGGATAGAGGATAGGATAGGATAGAGGATATGATAGGATAGAGGATAGGATAGGATAGAGGATATGATAGGATAGAGGATAGGATAGGACAGAGGATAGGATAGGATAGATGATAGGATTGGATAGAGGATATGATAGGATAGAGGATAGGATAAAATTGAGGATAGGATAGGATAGAGAGTAGGATAGGATAGAGGATAGGATGGGATAGAGGATAGGATAGAAGATTGGATGGGATTGAGGATATTATGGGATAGAGGATAGGATAGAAGATTGGATAGGATTGAGGATATTATGGGATAGAGGATAGGAGAGGATAGGATAGGATAGAGGATAGGATAGGATAGAGGATATGATAGGCTAGGATAGAGGATAGGATAGGATTGAGGATAGGATAGGATAGAGTACAGGATAGTATAGAGGATAAGATAATATAGAGAATAGGATAGGATAGAGGATAGGACAGGATGGAGGATAGGATAGGATAGAGTACTGGATAGTATAGAGGATAAGATAATATAGAGAATAGGATAGGATAGAGGATAGGACAGGATAGAGGATAGGATAGGGTAGAGGATAGGATAGGATAGAGGATAGGATAGAATAGAGTACAGGATAGTATAGAGGATAAGATAATATAGAGAATAGGATAGGATAGAGGATAGGACAGGATACAGGATAGGATAGCATAGTGGATAGGATAGGATAGAGGATAGGATATTATAGAGAATAGAATAGGATAGAGGATAGGATAGGATAGAGGATACGATACGATAGAGGATAGGATAGGATAGAGGGTAGGATAGAGAATTGGATAGGATAGAGTATACGATACGATAGAGGATAGGATAGGATAGAGGATAGGATAGGACAGAGGATAGGATAGGATAGAGGATAGGATTGGATAGAGGATATGATAGGATAGAGGATAGGATAGGATAGAGGATATAATAAAGGATACGATACGATAGAGGATAGGATAGGATAAGGAATAGGATAGGATAGAGGATATGATAGGATAGAGGATAGGATAGGATTGAGGATAGGATAGGATACATGATAGGATAGGATAGAGGATAGGATAGAGGATTGGATAGGATAGAGGATAGGATAGAGGATTGGATAGGATTGAGGATATTATGGCATAGAGGATAGGATAGGATAGGATAGGTTAGGATACGATAGAGGATAGGATAGGGTAGAGGATAGGATAAGATAGATGATAGGATAGGATAGATAATAGGATAAGATAGATTATAGGATAGAATAGAGTACAGGATAGTATAGAGGATAAGATAATAAAGAGAATAGGATAGGATAGAGGATATGATAGGATAGAGGATAGGATAGAGAATTGGATGGCATAGAGGATACGATACGATAGAGGATAGGATAGGATAGAGGATAGGATAGGATAGAGGATAGGATATTATAGAGGATAGGATAGGATAGACAATAGGATGGGGGATTGGATAGGATAGAGGATATGATAGGATAGAGGATAGGATAGAGAATTGGATGGCATAGAGGATACGATACGATAGAGGATAGGATAGGATAGAGGATAGGATAGGATAGAGGATAGGATATTATAGAGGATAGGATAGGATAGACGATAGGATAGGGGATTGGATAGGATAGAGGATATGATAGGATAGAGGATAGGATAGGATAGAGGATAGGATAGGATAGAGGATAGGATAGGACAGAGGATACCATACGATAGAGGATAGGCTAGGATAGACGGTAGGATAGAGAATTGGATAGGATAGAGGATACGATACGATAGAGGATAGGATAGGATATATGATATTATGGGATGGAGGATAGGATAGGATAGACAATAGGATGGGGGATTGGATAGGATAGAGGATATGATAGGATAGAGGATAGGACAGGACAGAGGATAGGATACGACAGAGGATAGGATAGGATAGAGGAGAGGATAGGATAGACGATAGGATAGGATAGACTACAGGATAGTATAGAGTATAAGATAATATAGAGAGTAGGATAGGATAGAGGATAGGATAGGATAGAGTACAGGATAGTATAGAGGATAAGATAATATAGAGAATAGGATAGGATAGAGGATAGGACAGGATAGAGGATAGGATAGGGTAGAGGATAGGATAGGATAGAGGATAGGATAGGATAGAGGATATGATAAGCTAGGATAGAGGATAGGATAGGATTGAGGATAGGATAGGATAGAGGATAGGATAGGATAGGGGATAGGATAGAGGATTGGATAGGATTGAGGATATTATTTGATAGAGGATAGGATAGGATAGGATAGGATAGAGGATAGGATAGGATAGAGGATATGGTAGGATAGAGGATAGGATAGGATAGAGGATAGGATAGGATAGAGGATAGGATAGGATATATGATACTATAGGATGACGGATACGATATTATAGAGGATAGTATAGGATAGAGGATAGGATAGGGTAGAGGATAGGATAAGATAGAGGATAGGATAGGGTAGAGGATATGATAGGCTAGGATAGAGGATAGGATAGGATAGAGGATAGGATAGGATTGAGGATAGCATAGGATTGAGGATAGGATAGGATAGAGAATAGGATAGGATGGGGGATAGGATAGGATAGAGGATAGGCTGGAGGATAGGATAGAGGATTGGATAGCATTGAGGATATTATGGGATAGAGGATAGGATAGGATAGGATAGTATAGGGGATAGGATAGAATAGAGTACAGGATAGTATAGAGGATAAGATAATATAGAGAATAGGATAGGATAGAGGATAGGAGAGGATAGAGGATAGGATAGGATAGAGGATAGGATAGGATAGAGTATAGGATAGGATAGAGAATAGAATACGATAGAGGATAGGATAGGATAGAGGATAGGATAGTATAGAGAATAGAATAGGATAGAGGATAGGATAGGATTGAGGATAGGATAGGATAGATGATAGGATAGAGGATTGGATGGGATAGAGGATACGATACGATAGAGGATAGGATAGGATATATGATATTATGGGATGGAGGATAGGATAGGATAGACAATAGGATGGGGGATTGGATAGGATAGAGGATATGATAGGATAGAGGATAGGATAGAGAATTGGATGGCATAGAGGATACGATACGATAGAGGATAGGATAGGATAGAGGATAGGATAGGATAGAGGATAGGATATTATAGAGGATAGGATAGGATAGACGATAGGATAGGGGATTGGATAGGATAGAGGATATGATAGGATAGAGGATAGGATAGGATAGAGGATAGGATAGGATAGAGGATAGGATAGGACAGAGGATACCATACGATAGAGGATAGGCTAGGATAGACGGTAGGATAGAGAATTGGATAGGATAGAGGATACGATACGATAGAGGATAGGATAGGATATATGATATTATGGGATGGAGGATAGGATAGGATAGACAATAGGATGGGGGATTGGATAGGATAGAGGATATGATAGGATAGAGGATAGGACAGGACAGAGGATAGGATACGACAGAGGATAGGATAGGATAGAGGAGAGGATAGGATAGACCATAGGATAGGATAGACTACAGGATAGTATAGAGTATAAGATAATATAGAGAGTAGGATAGGATAGAGGATAGGATAGGATAGAGTACAGGATAGTATAGAGGATAAGATAATATAGAGAATAGGATAGGATAGAGGATAGGACAGGATAGAGGATAGGATAGGGTAGAGGATAGGATAGGATAGAGGATAGGATAGAATAGAGTACAGGATAGTATAGAGGATAAGATAATATAGAGAATAGGATAGGATAGAGGATAGGACAGGATACAGGATAGGATAGGATAGTGGATAGGATAGGATAGAGGATAGGATATTATAGAGAATAGAATAGGATAGTGGATAGGATAGGATAGAGGGTAGGATAGAGAATTGGATAGGATAGAGTATACGATACGATAGAGGATAGGATAGGATAGAGGATAGGATAGGACAGAGAATAGGATAGGATAGAGGATAGGATTGGATAGAGGATATGATAGGATAGAGGATAGGATAGGATAGAGGATATAATAAAGGATACGATACGATAGAGGATAGGATAGGATAAGGAATAGGATAGGATAGAGGATATGATAGGATAGAGGATAGGATAGGATTGAGGATAGGATAGGATACATGATAGGATAGGATAGAGGATAGGATAGAGGATTGGATAGGATAGAGGATAGGATAGAGTATTGGATAGGATTGAGGATATTATGGCATAGAGGATAGGATAGGATAGGATAGGATAGGATAGGATAGAGGATAGGATAGGTTAGAGGATAGGGTAGGATAGAGGATAGGATAGAGGATAGGGTAGAGGATTGGATAGGATTGAGGATATTATGGTATAGAGGATAGGATAGGATAGGATAGGATAGTATAGAGGATAGGATAGGATAGAGGATAGGATAGGATAGAGGATAGGATGGGATAGAGGATAGGATAGAGGATAGGATAGAGGATAGGATAGAGGATAGGATAGAGGATAGGATAGAGGATAGGATAGGATATATGATACTATAGGATGGAGAATACGATATTATAGAGGATAGTATACGATAGAGGATAGGATAGGGTAGAGGATAGGATAAGATAGATGATAGGATAGGGTAGATAATAGGATAAGATAGAGGATAGGATAGGATAGAGGATAGGATAGGAAAGAGGATAGGATAGGATAGAGGATAGGATAGGATAGAGGATAGGATAGGATAGAGGATATGATAGGCTAGGATAGAGGATAGGATAGGATTGAGGATAGGATAGGATAGAGTACAGGATAGTATAGAGGATAAGATAATAAAGAGAATAGGATAGGATAGAGGATAGGATAGGATAGAGGATAGGATAATATAGGGAATAGGATAGGATAGAGGATAGGCCAGGATAGAGGATAGGATAGGGTAGAGGATAGGATAGGATAGAGGATAGGATAGGATAGAGGATATGATAAGCTAGGATAGAGGATAGGATAGGATTGAGGATAGGATAGGATAGAGGATAGGATAGGATAGGGGATAGGATAGAGGATTGGATAGGATTGAGGATATTATTTGATAGAGGATAGGATAGGATAGGATAGGATAGAGGATAGGATAGGATAGAGGATATGGTAGGATAGAGGATAGGATAGGATAGAGGATAGGATAGGATAGAGTATAGGATAGGATATATGATACTATAGGATGACGGATACGATATTATAGAGGATAGTATAGGATAGAGGATAGGATAGGGTAGAGGATAGGATAAGATAGAGGATAGGATAGGGTAGAGGATATGATAGGCTAGGATAGAGGATAGGATAGGATAGAGGATAGGATAGGATTGAGGATAGCATAGGATTGAGGATAGGATAGGATAGAGAATAGGATAGGATGGGGGATAGGATAGGATAGAGGATAGGCTGGAGGATAGGATAGAGGATTGGATAGCATTGAGGATATTATGGGATAGAGGATAGGATAGGATAGGATAGTATAGGGGATAGGATAGAATAGAGTACAGGATAGTATAGAGGATAAGATAATATAGAGAATAGGATAGGATAGAGGATAGGAGAGGATAGAGGATAGGATAGGATAGAGGATAGGATAGGATAGAGTATAGGATAGGATAGAGAATAGAATACGATAGAGGATAGGATAGGATAGAGGATAGGATAGTATAGAGAATAGAATAGGATAGAGGATAGGATAGGATTGAGGATAGGATAGGATAGATGATAGGATAGAGGATTGGATGGGATAGAGGATACGATACGATAGAGGATAGGATAGGATATATGATATTATGGGATGGAGGATAGGATAGGATAGACAATAGGATGGGGGATTGGATAGGATAGAGGATATGATAGGATAGAGGATAGGATAGAGAATTGGATGGCATAGAGGATACGATACGATAGAGGATAGGATAGGATAGAGGATAGGATAGGATAGAGGATAGGATATTATAGAGGATAGGATAGGATAGACGATAGGATAGGGGATTGGATAGGATAGAGGATATGATAGGATAGAGGATAGGATAGGATAGAGGATAGGATAGGATAGAGGATAGGATAGGACAGAGGATACCATACGATAGAGGATAGGCTAGGATAGACGGTAGGATAGAGAATTGGATAGGATAGAGGATACGATACGATAGAGGATAGGATAGGATATATGATATTATGGGATGGAGGATAGGATAGGATAGACAATAGGATGGGGGATTGGATAGGATAGAGGATATGATAGGATAGAGGATAGGACAGGACAGAGGATAGGATACGACAGAGGATAGGATAGGATAGAGGAGAGGATAGGATAGACGATAGGATAGGATAGACTACAGGATAGTATAGAGTATAAGATAATATAGAGAGTAGGATAGGATAGAGGATATGATAGGATAGAGGATAGGATAGGATAGAGGATAGGATAGGATAGAGGATAGGATAGGACAGAGGATACCATACGATAGAGGATAGGCTAGGATAGACGGTAGGATAGAGAATTGGATAGGATAGAGGATACGATACGATAGAGGATAGGATAGGATATATGATATTATGGGATGGAGGATAGGATAGGATAGACAATAGGATGGGGGATTGGATAGGATAGAGGATAGGACAGGATAGAGGATAGGATAGGGTAGAGGATAGGATAGGATAGAGGATAGGATAGAATAGAGTACAGGATAGTATAGAGGATAAGATAATATAGAGAATAGGATAGGATAGAGGATAGGACAGGATACAGGATAGGATAGGATAGTGGATAGGATAGGATAGAGGATAGGATATTATAGAGAATAGAATAGGATAGTGGATAGGATAGGATAGAGGGTAGGATAGAGAATTGGATAGGATAGAGTATACGATACGATAGAGGATAGGATAGGATAGAGGATAGGATAGGACAGAGAATAGGATAGGATAGAGGATAGGATTGGATAGAGGATATGATAGGATAGAGGATAGGATAGGATAGAGGATATAATAAAGGATACGATACGATAGAGGATAGGATAGGATAAGGAATAGGATAGGATAGAGGATATGATAGGATAGAGGATAGGATAGGATTGAGGATAGGATAGGATACATGATAGGATAGGATAGAGGATAGGATAGAGGATTGGATAGGATAGAGGATAGGATAGAGTATTGGATAGGATTGAGGATATTATGGCATAGAGGATAGGATAGGATAGGATAGGATAGGATAGGATAGAGGATAGGATAGGTTAGAGGATAGGGTAGGATAGAGGATAGGATAGAGGATAGGGTAGAGGATTGGATAGGATTGAGGATATTATGGTATAGAGGATAGGATAGGATAGGATAGGATAGTATAGAGGATAGGATAGGATAGAGGATAGGATAGGATAGAGGATAGGATGGGATAGAGGATAGGATAGAGGATAGGATAGAGGATAGGATAGAGGATAGGATAGAGGATAGGATAGGATATATGATACTATAGGATGGAGAATACGATATTATAGAGGATAGTATACGATAGAGGATAGGATAGGGTAGAGGATAGGATAAGATAGATGATAGGATAGGGTAGATAATAGGATAAGATAGAGGATAGGATAGGATAGAGGATAGGATAGGATAGAGGATAGGATAGGATAGAGGATAGGATAGGATAGAGGATAGGATAGGATAGAGGATATGATAGGCTAGGATAGAGGATAGGATAGGATTGAGGATAGGATAGGATAGAGTACAGGATAGTATAGAGGATAAGATAATAAAGAGAATAGGATAGGATAGAGGATAGGATAGGATAGAGGATAGGATAATATAGGGAATAGGATAGGATAGAGGATAGGCCAGGATAGAGGATAGGATAGGATAGAGTACAGGATAGTATAGAGGATAAGATAATATAGAGAATAGGAAAGGATAGAGGATAGGATAGGATAGAGGATAGGATAGGATAGAGGATAGGATAGGATAGAGGATAGGATAGGATAGAGGATATGATAGGCTAGGATAGAGGATAGGATAGGATTGAGGATAGGATAGGATAGAGTACAGGATAGTATAGAGGATAAGATAATATAGAGAATAGGATAGGATAGAGGATAGGACAGGATGGCGGATAGGATAGGATAGAGTACAGGATAGGATAGAGAATAGGATAGGATAGAGGATAGGATAGGATAGAGGATAGGATGGAGGATAGGATAGAGGATTGGATAGGATTGAGGATATTATGGGATAGAGAATAGGATAGGATAGGATAGTATAGAGGATAGGATAGAATAGAGTACAGGATAGTATAGAGGACAAGATAATATAGAGAATAGGATAGGATAGAGGATAGGAGAGGATAGAGGATAGGATAGGATAGAGGATAGGATAGGATAGAGTATAGGATAGGATAGAGAATAGAATACGATAGAGGATAGGATAGGCTAGAGGATAGGATAGTATAGAGAATAGAATGGGATAGAGGATAGGATAGGATTGAGGATAGGATAGGATAGATGATAGGATAGAGGATTGGATGGGATACAGGATACGATACGATAGAGGATCGGATAGGATAGAGGGTAGAATAGAGAATTGGATGGCATAGAGGATACGATACGATAGAGGATAGGATAGGATAGAGGATAGGATAGAATAGAGGATAGGATATTATAGAGGATAGGATAGGATAGACGATAGGATAGGGGATTGGATAGGATAGAGGATATGATAGGATAGAGGATAGGATAGGATAGAGGATAGTATAGGATAGAGGATAGGATAGGACAGAGGATACCATACGATAGAGGATATGCTAGGATAGACGGTAGGATAGAGAATTGGATAGGATAGAGGATACGATACGATAGAGGATAGGATAGGGTATATGATATTATGGGATGGAGGATAGGATAGGATAGACGATAGGATGGGGGATTGGATAGTATAGAGGATAAGATAATATAGAGAATAGGATAGGATAGAGGATAGGACAGGATAGAGGATAGGATAGGATAGAGGATAGGATAGGATAGGATGGAGGATAGGATAGGATAGAGTATAGGATAGGATAGAGAATAGAATACGATAGAGGATAGGATAGGATAGAGGATAGGATAGTATAGAGAATAGAATAGGATAGAGGATAGGATAGGATTGAGGATAGGATAGGATAGATGATAGGATAGAGGATTGGATGGGATAGAGGATACGATACGATAGAGGATAGGATAGGATAGAGGGTAGGATAGAGAATTGGATGGCATAGAGGATACGATACGATACAGGATAGGATAGGATAGAGGATAGGATAGGATAGAGGATAGGATAGGATAGACGATAGGATAGGGGATTGGATAGGATAGAGAATATGATAGGATAGAGGATAGGATAGGATGGAGGATAGGATAGGATAGAGGATAGGATAGGACAGAGGATAGGATAGGATAGAGGATAGGATAGGGTAGAGGATAAGATACGATAGAGGATAGGATAGGATAGAGTACAGGATAGTATAGAGGATAAGATAATATAGAGAATAGGATAGGATAGAGGATAGGAGAGGATAGAGGATAGGATAGGATAGAGGATAGGATAGGATAGAGTATAGGATAGGATAGAGAATAGAATACGATAGAGGATAGGATAGGCTAGAGGATAGGATAGTATAGAGAATAGAATAGGATAGAGGATAGGATAGGATACATGATAGGATAGGATAGAGGATAGGATAGAGGATTGGATAGGATAGAGGATAGGATAGGATAGAGGATAGGATAGGATAGAGTACAGGATAGTATAGAGGATAAGATAATATAGAGAATAGGATAGGATAGAGGATAGGACCGGATAGAGGATAGGATAGGGTAGAGGATAGGATAGGATAGAGGATAGGATAGAATAGAGTACAGGATAGTATAGAGGATAAGATAATATAGAGAATAGGATAGGATAGAGGATAGGACAGGATACAGGATAGGATAGGATAGTGGATAGGATAGGATAGAGGATAGGATATTATAGAGAATAGAATAGGATAGTGGATAGGATAGGATAGAGGGTAGGATAGAGAATTGGATAGGATAGAGTATACGATACGATAGAGGATAGGATAGGATAGAGGATAGGATAGGATAGAGGATAGGATAGGACAGAGAATAGGATAGGATAGAGGATAGGATTGGATAGAGGATATGATAGGATAGAGGATAGGATAGGATAGAGGATATAATAAAGGATACGATACGATAGAGGATAGGATAGGATAAGGAATAGGATAGGATAGAGGATATGATGGGATAGAGGATAGGATAGGATTGAGGATAGGATAGGATACATGATAGGATAGGATAGAGGATAGGAT
Source organism: Halictus rubicundus (assembly GCF_050948215.1). Lineage (NCBI taxonomy): Eukaryota > Metazoa > Arthropoda > Insecta > Hymenoptera > Halictidae > Halictus > Halictus rubicundus. The sequence continues at coordinate 226,192 of NW_027488631.1, forward strand.
AGAGGATTGGATAGGATAGAGGATAGGATAGAGTATTGGATAGGATTGAGGATATTATGGCATAGAGGATAGGATAGGATAGGATAGGATAGGATAGGATAGAGGATAGGATAGGTTAGAGGATAGGGTAGGATAGAGGATAGGATAGAGGATAGGGTAGAGGATTGGATAGGATTGAGGATATTATGGGATAGAGGATAGGATAGGATAGGATAGGATAGTATAGAGGATAGGATAGGATAGAGGATAGGATAGGATAGAGGATAGGATGGGATAGAGGATAGGATAGAGGATAGGATAGAGGATAGGATAGAGGATAGGATAGAGGATAGGATAGGATATATGATACTATAGGATGGAGAATACGATATTATAGAGGATAGTATACGATAGACGATAGGATAGGGTAGAGGATAGGATAAGATAGATGATAGGATAGGGTAGATAATAGGATAAGATAGAGGATAGGATAGGATAGAGGATAGGATAGGATAGAGGATAGGATAGGATAGAGGATAGGATAGGATAGAGGATAGGATAGGATAGAGGATATGATAGGCTAGGATAGAGGATAGGATAGGATTGAGGATAGGATAGGATAGAGTACAGGATAGTATAGAGGATAAGATAATAAAGAGAATAGGATAGGATAGAGGATAGAATAGGATAGAGGATAGGATAATATAGGGAATAGGATAGGATAGAGGATAGGCCAGGATAGAGGATAGGATAGGATAGAGTACAGGATAGTATAGAGGATAAGATAATATAGAGAATAGGAAAGGATAGAGGATAGGACAGGATAGAGGATAGGATAGGATAGAGGATAGGATAGGATAGAGGATAGGATAGGATAGAGGATAGGATAGGATAGAGGATATGATAGGCTAGGATAGAGGATAGGATAGGATTGAGGATAGGATAGGATAGAGTACAGGATAGTATAGAGGATAAGATAATATAGAGAATAGGATAGGATAGAGGATAGGACAGGATGGCGGATAGGATAGGATAGAGTACAGGATAGGATAGAGAATAGGATAGGATAGAGGATAGGATAGGATAGAGGATAGGATGGAGGATAGGATAGAGGATTGGATAGGATTGAGGATATTATGGGATAGAGAATAGGATAGGATAGGATAGTATAGAGGATAGGATAGAATAGAGTACAGGATAGTATAGAGGATAAGATAATATAGAGAATAGGATAGGATAGAGGATAGGAGAGGATAGAGGATAGGATAGGATAGAGGATAGGATAGGATAGAGTATAGGATAGGATAGAGAATAGAATACGATAGAGGATAGGATAGGCTAGAGGATTGGATAGGATAGAGGATACGATACGATAGAGGATAGGATAGGATTGAGGATAGGATAGGATAGATGATAGGATAGAGGATTGGATGGGATACAGGATACGATACGATAGAGGATCGGATAGGATAGAGGGTAGAATAGAGAATTGGATGGCATAGAGGATACGATACGATAGAGGATAGGATAGGATAGAGGATAGGATAGGATAGAGGATAGGATATTATAGAGGATAGGATAGGATAGACGATAGGATAGGGGATTGGATAGGATAGAGGATATGATAGGATAGAGGATAGGATAGGATAGAGGATAGTATAGGATAGAGGATAGGATAGGACAGAGGATACCATACGATAGAGGATATGCTAGGATAGACGGTAGGATAGAGAATTGGATTGGATAGAGGATATGATAGGATAGAGGATAGGACAGGACAGAGGATAGGATAGGACAGAGGATAGGATAGGACAGAGGATAGGATAGGATAGAGGAGAGGATAGGATAGACGATAGGATAGGATAGAGTACAGGATAGTATAGAGGATAAGATAATATAGAGAATAGGATAGGATAGAGGATAGGACAGGATAGAGGATAGGATAGGATAGAGGATAGGATAGGATAGGATGGAGGATAGGATAGGATAGAGTATAGGATAGGATAGAGAATAGAATACGATAGAGGATAGGATAGGATAGAGGATAGGATAGTATAGAGAATAGAATAGGATAGAGGATAGGATAGGATTGAGGATAGGATAGGATAGATGATAGGATAGAGGATTGGATGGGATAGAGGATACGATACGATAGAGGATAGGATAGGATAGAGGGTAGGATAGAGAATTGGATGGCATAGAGGATACGATACGATACAGGATAGGATAGGATAGAGGATAGGATAGGATAGAGGATAGGATAGGATAGACGATAGGATAGGGGATTGGATAGGATAGAGAATATGATAGGATAGAGGATAGGATAGGATGGAGGATAGGATAGGATAGAGGATAGGATAGGACAGAGGATAGGATAGGATAGAGGATAGGATAGGGTAGAGGATAAGATACGATAGAGGATAGGATAGGATAGAGTACAGGATAGTATAGAGGATAAGATAATATAGAGAATAGGATAGGATAGAGGATAGGCCAGGATGGAGGATAGGATAGGATAGAGTACAGGATAGTATAGAGGATAAGATAATATAGAGAATAGGATAGGATAGAGGATAGGACAGGATAGAGGATAGGATAGGATAGAGGATAGGATAGGGTGGAGGATAGGATGGAGGATAGGATAGGATAGAGGATAGGACAGGACAGAGGATAGGATAGGACAGAGGATAGGATAGGATAGAGGAGAGGATAGGATAGACGATAGGATAGGATAGAGTACAGGATAGTATAGAGGATAAGATAATATATAGAAGAGGATAGGATAGAGGATAGGACAGGATAGAGGATAGGATAGGCTAGAGGATAGGATAGGATAGGATGGAGGATAGGATAGGATAGAGTATAGGATAGGATAGGGAATAGAATACGATAGAGGATAGGATAGGATAGAGGATAGGATAGTATAGAGAATAGAATAGGATAGAGGATAGGATAGGATTGAGGATAGGATAGGATAGACGATAGGATAGAGGATAGGATAGGGTAGAGAATAGGATAAGATAGAGGATAGGATAGGGTAGAGTATAGGATAAGATAGAGGATAGGATAGAATAGAGTACAGGATAGTATAGAGGATAAGATAATATAAAGAATATAATAGGTTAGAGGATAGGACAGCATAGAGGATAGGATAGGATAGAGGATAGGATAGTATAGAGAATAGAATAGGATAGAGGATAGGATAGGACAGAGGATAGGATAGGACACAGGATAGGATAGGATAGAGGAGAGGATAGGATAGAGGATAGGATAGGATAGAGTACAGGATAGTATAGAGGATAAGATAATATAAAGAATATAATAGGTTAGAGGATAGGACAGCATAGAGGATAGGATAGGATAGAGGATAGGATAGTATAGAGAATAGAATAGGATAGAGGATAGGATAGGATTGAGGATAGGATAGGATAGAGGGTAGAATAGAGAATTGGATGGGATAGAGGATACGATACCATAGAGGATAGGATAGGATAGAGGATGGGATAGGACAGAGGATAGGATAGGATAGAGGATTGAATAGGATAGAGGATAGGATAGGATTGAGGATAGGATAGGATAGATGATAGGATAGAGGATTGGATAGGATAGAGGATACGATACGATAGAGGATAGGATAGGATAGAGGGTAGGATAGAGAATTGGATAGGATAGAGGATACGATACGATAGAGGATAAGATAGCATAGAGGGTAGGATAGAGAATTGGATGGGATAGAGGATAAGATACGATAGAGGATAGGATAGGATAGAGTACAGGATAGTATAGAGGATAAGATAATATAGAGAATAGGATAGGATAGAGGATAGGAGAGGATAGAGGATAGGATAGGATAGAGGATAGGATAGGATAGAATATAGGATAGGATAGAGAATAGAATACGATAGAGGATAGGATAGGCTAGAGGATAGGATAGTATAGAGAATAGAATAGGATAGAGGATAGGATAGGATACATGATAGGATAGGATAGAGGATAGGATAGAGGATTGGATAGGATAGAGGATAGGATAGGATAGAGGATAGGATAGGATAGAGTACAGGATAGTATAGAGGATAAGATAATATAGAGAATAGGATAGGATAGAGGATAGGACAGGATACAGGATAGGATAGGATAGTGGATAGGATAGGATAGAGGATAGGATATTATAGAGAATAGAATAGGATAGTGGATAGGATAGGATAGAGGGTAGGATAGAGAATTGGATAGGATAGAGTATACGATACGATAGAGGATAGGATAGGATAGAGGATAGGATAGGATAGAGGATAGGATAGGACAGAGAATAGGATAGGATAGAGGATAGGATTGGATAGAGGATATGATAGGATAGAGGATAGGATAGGATAGAGGATATAATAAAGGATACGATACGATAGAGGATAGGATAGGATAAGGAATAGGATAGGATAGAGGATATGATAGGATAGAGGATAGGATAGGATTGAGGATAGGATAGGATACATGATAGGATAGGATAGAGGATAGGATAGAGGATTGGATAGGATAGAGGATAGGATAGAGTATTGGATAGGATTGAGGATATTATGGCATAGAGGATAGGATAGGATAGGATAGGATAGGATAGGATAGAGGATAGGATAGGTTAGAGGATAGGGTAGGATAGAGGATAGGATAGAGGATAGGGTAGAGGATTGGATAGGATTGAGGATATTATGGGATAGAGGATAGGATAGGATAGGATAGGATAGGATAGGATAGGATAGAGGATAGGATAGGTTAGAGGATAGGGTAGGATAGAGGATAGGATAGAGGATAGGGTAGAGGATTGGATAGGATTGAGGATATTATGGGATAGAGGATAGGATAGGATAGGATAGGATAGTATAGAGGATAGGATAGGATAGAGGATAGGATAGGATAGAGGATAGGATGGGATAGAGGATAGGATAGAGGATAGGATAGAGGATAGGATAGAGGATAGGATAGAGGATAGGATAGGATATATGATACTATAGGATGGAGAATACGATATTATAGAGGATAGTATACGATAGACGATAGGATAGGGTAGAGGATAGGATAAGATAGATGATAGGATAGGGTAGATAATAGGATAAGATAGAGGATAGGATAGGATAGAGGATTGGATAGGATAGAGGATAGGATAGAGTATTGGATAGGATTGAGGATATTATGGCATAGAGGATAGGATAGGATAGGATAGGATAGGATAGGATAGAGGATAGGATAGGTTAGAGGATAGGGTAGGATAGAGGATAGGATAGAGGATAGGGTAGAGGATTGGATAGGATTGAGGATATTATGGGATAGAGGATAGGATAGGATAGGATAGGATAGTATAGAGGATAGGATAGGATAGAGGATAGGATAGGATAGAGGATAGGATGGGATAGAGGATAGGATAGAGGATAGGATAGAGGATAGGATAGAGGATAGGATAGAGGATAGGATAGGATATATGATACTATAGGATGGAGAATACGATATTATAGAGGATAGTATACGATAGACGATAGGATAGGGTAGAGGATAGGATAAGATAGATGATAGGATAGGGTAGATAATAGGATAAGATAGAGGATAGGATAGGATAGAGGATAGGATAGGATAGAGGATAGGATAGAGGATAGGGTAGAGGATTGGATAGGATTGAGGATATTATGGGATAGAGGATAGGATAGGATAGGATAGGATAGTATAGAGGATAGGATAGGATAGAGGATAGGATAGGATAGAGGATAGGATGGGATAGAGGATAGGATAGAGGATAGGATAGAGGATAGGATAGAGGATAGGATAGAGGATAGGATAGGATATATGATACTATAGGATGGAGAATACGATATTATAGAGGATAGTATACGATAGACGATAGGATAGGGTAGAGGATAGGATAAGATAGATGATAGGATAGGGTAGATAATAGGATAAGATAGAGGATAGGATAGGATAGAGGATAGGATAGGATAGAGGATAGGATAGGATAGAGGATAGGATAGGATAGAGGATAGGATAGGATAGAGGATATGATAGGCTAGGATAGAGGATAGGATAGGATTGAGGATAGGATAGGATAGAGTACAGGATAGTATAGAGGATAAGATAATATAAAGAATATAATAGGTTAGAGGATAGGACAGCATAGAGGATAGGATAGGATAGAGGATAGGATAGTATAGAGAATAGAATAGGATAGAGGATAGGATAGGATTGAGGATAGGATAGGATAGAGGGTAGAATAGAGAATTGGATGGGATAGAGGATACGATACCATAGAGGATAGGATAGGATAGAGGATGGGATAGGACAGAGGATAGGATAGGATAGAGGATTGAATAGGATAGAGGATAGGATAGGATTGAGGATAGGATAGGATAGATGATAGGATAGAGGATTGGATAGGATAGAGGATACGATACGATAGAGGATAGGATAGGATAGAGGGTAGGATAGAGAATTGGATAGGATAGAGGATACGATACGATAGAGGATAAGATAGCATAGAGGGTAGGATAGAGAATTGGATGGGATAGAGGATAAGATACGATAGAGGATAGGATAGGATAGAGGATGGGATAGGACAGAGGATAGGATAGGATAGAGGATAGAATAGGATATAGGATAGGATAGGATTGAGGATAGGATAGGATAGAGGATAGGATAGGATAGAGGATAGGATATAATAGAGGATAGGATAGGATAGAGGATAGAATAGGATAGGATTGAGGATAGGATAGGATAGATGATAGGATAGAGGATTGGATAGGATAGAGGATACGATACGATAGAGGATAGGATAGGATAGAGGGTAGGATAGAGAATTGAATAGGATTGAGGATATTATGGGATAGAGGATAGGATAGGATAGGATAGGATAGAGGACAGGATATGGTAGAGGATAGGATATAATAGAGGATAGGATAGGATAGAGGATAGAATAGGATAGGATTGAGGATAGGATAGATGATAGGATAGAGGATTGGATAGGATAGAGGATACGATACGATAGAGGATAGGATAGGATAGAGGGTAGGATAGAGAATTGAATTGGATTGAGGATATTATAGGATAGAGGATACGATAGGATAGGATAGGATAGAGGATAGGATAGGGTAGATGATAGGATAAGATAGAGGATAGGATAGAATAGAGCACAGGATAGTATAGAGGATAAGATAACATAGAGAATAGGATAGGATAGAGGATAGGACAGGATAGAGGGTAGGATAGGATAGAGGATAGGATAGGATAGAGGATAGGATAGGATATAGGATAGAATAGGATAGATGATAGGATAGAGGATTGGATAGGATAGACGATACGATACGATAGAGGATAAGATAGGATAGAGGGTAGGATAGAGAATTGGATGGGATAGAGGATAAGATACGATAGAGGATAGGATAGGACAGAGGATGGGATAGGACAGAGGATAGGATAGGATAGAGGATAGAATAGGATAGAGGATAGGATAGGATTGAGTATAGGATGGGATAGAGGATAGGATATGATAGAGGATAGGATATAATAGAGGATAGGATAGGATAGAGGATAGAATAGGATAGGATTGAGGATAGGATAGGATAGATGATAGGATAGAGGATTGGATAGGATAGAGGATACGATACGATAGAGGATAGGATAGGATAGAGGGTAGGATAGAGAATTGAACAGGATTGAGGATATTATAGGATAGAGGATATTATAGGATAGAGGATAGGATAGGATAGGATAGGATAGAGGATAGGATAGGCTAGATGATAGGATAAGATAGAGGATAGGATAGAATAGAGCACAGGATAGTATAGAGGATAAGATAATATAGAGAATAGGACAGGATAGAGGATAGGATACGATAGAGGATAGGATAGGATAGAGGGTAGGATAGAGAATTGAATAGGATTGAGGATATTATGGGATAGAGGATAGGATAGGATAGGATAGGATAGGATAGAGGATAGGATATGCTAGAGGATAGGATAAGATAGAGGATAGGATAGAATAGAGTACAGGATAGTATAGAGGATAAGATTATATAGAGAATAGGATAGGATAGAGGATAGGACAGGATAGAGGATAGGATAGGATAGAGGATAGGATAGGATAGAGGATAGGATAGGATAGAGAATAGAATACGATAGAGGAATGGATAGGATAGAGGATACCATACGATAGAGGATAGGCTGGGATAGAGGGTAGGATAGAGAATTGAATAGGATAGAGGACACAATACGATAGAGGATAGAATAGGATATATGATATTATAGGATGGAAGATACGATATTATAGAGGATAGGATAGGATAGACGATAGGATAAGGGATTGGATAGGATAGAGGATATCATAGGATAGAGGATAGGATAGGATAGAGGATAGGATAGGACAGAGGATAGGATAGGATAGAGGATAGGATAGGATAGAGGATAGGATAGGGTAGAGGATTGGATAAGATAGAGGATAGGGTAGGATAGATGATGGGATAGAGGATTGGATAGGATAGAGGATACCATACGATAGAGGATAGGCTAGGATAGAGGGTAAGATAGAGAATTGGATAGGATAGAGGATAGGATAGGATAGAGGATAGGATAGGATTGAGGATCGGATAGGATAGAGGATAGGATAGGATAGACGATAGGATAGAGGATATTATACGATGGAGGATAGGATAGGATTGAGGATAGGATAAGATAGAGGATAGGATAGAATAGAGTACAGGATAGTATAGAGGATAAGATAATATAGAGAATAGGATAGGATAGAGGATAGGACAGGATAGAGGATAGGATAGGATAGAGGATAGAATAGGATAGGATTGAGGATAGGATAGGATAGATGATAGGATAAGATAGAGGATAGGATAGAATAGAGCACAGGATAGTATAGAGGATTAGATAATATAGAGAATAGGACAGGATAGAGGATAGGATACGATAGAGGATAGGATAGGATAGAGGGTAGGATAGAGAATTGAATAGGATTGAGGATATTATGGGATAGAGGATAGGATAGGATAGGATAGGATAGGATAGAGGATAGGATATGCTAGAGGATAGGATAAGATAGAGGATAGGATAGAATAGAGTACAGGATAGTATAGAGGATAAGATTATATAGAGAATAGGATAGGATAGAGGATAGGACAGGATAGAGGATAGGATAGGATAGAGGATAGGATAGGATAGAGGATAGGATAGGATAGAGAATAGAATACGATAGAGGAATGGATAGGATAGAGGATACCATACGATAGAGGATAGGCTGGGATAGAGGGTAGGATAGAGAATTGAATAGGATAGAGGACACAATACGATAGAGGATAGAATAGGATATATGATATTATAGGATGGAAGATACGATATTATAGAGGATAGGATAGGATAGACGATAGGATAAGGGATTGGATAGGATAGAGGATATCATAGGATAGAGGATAGGATAGGATAGAGGATAGGATAGGACAGAGGATAGGATAGGATAGAGGATAGGATAGGATAGAGGATAGGATAGGGTAGAGGATTGGATAAGATAGAGGATAGGGTAGGATAGATGATGGGATAGAGGATTGGATAGGATAGAGGATACCATACGATAGAGGATAGGCTAGGATAGAGGGTAAGATAGAGAATTGGATAGGATAGAGGATAGGATAGGATAGAGGATAGGATAGGATTGAGGATCGGATAGGATAGAGGATAGGATAGGATAGACGATAGGATAGAGGATATTATACGATGGAGGATAGGATAGGATTGAGGATAGGATAAGATAGAGGGTAGGATAGAATAGAGTACAGGATAGTATAGAGGATAAGATAATATAGAGAATAGGATAGGATAGAGGATAGGACAGGATAGAGGATAGGATAGGATAGAGGATAGGATAGGATAGAGAATAGAATACGATAGAGGATAGGATAGGATAGACGATAGGATAGGGGATAGGATAGGATAGAGGATATGATAGGATAGAGGATAGGATAGGATAGAGGATAGGATAGGATAGAGGATAGGATAGGACAGAGGATAGGATAGGATTGAGGATAGGATAGGATAGATGATAGGATAGAGGTTTGGATAGGATAGAGGATACGATACAATAGAGGATAGGATAGGATAGATGATAGGATAGGATAGAGGATAGGATAGGATAGAGGATAGGATAGGATAGAGGATAGGATAGGATAGACGATAGGATAGGGGATTGGATAGGATAGAGGATATGATAGGATAGAGGATAGGATAGGATAGAGGATAGGATAGGATAGATGATAGGATAGGATAGAGGATAGGATAGGATAGAGGATAGGATAGGATAGATGATAGGATAGAGGATTGGATAGGATAGAGGATACGATACGATAGAGGATAAGATAGGATAGAGTGTAGGATAGAGAATTGGATAAGGATAGAGGATACGATAGAGGATAGGATAGGATAGAGGATGGGATAGGACAGAGGATAGGATAGGATAGAGGATAGAATAGGATAGAGGATAGGATAGGATTGAGGATAGGATAGGATAGATGATAGGATAGAGGATTGGATAGGATAGAGGATACGATACGATAGAGGATAGGATAGGATAGAGGGTAGGATAGATAATTGAATAGGATTGAGGATATTATGGGATAGAGGATAGGATAGGATAGGATAGGATAGAGGATAGGATATGGTAGAGGATAGGATATAATAGAGGATAGGATAGGATAGAGGATAGAATAGGATAGGATTGAGGATAGGATAGGATAGATGATAGGATAGAGGATTGGATAGGATAGAGGATACGATACGATAGAGGATAGGATAGGATAGAGGGTAGGATAGAGAATTTAATTGGATTGAGGATATTATAGGATAGAGGATAGGATAGGATAGGATAGGATAGAGGATAGGATAGGATAGGATAGGATAGAGGATCGGATAGGGTAGAGGATAGGATAGGATAGACGATAGGATAGAGGATATTATACGATGGAGAATAGGATAGGATTGAGGATAGGACAGGATAGAGGATAGGATAGGATAGTGGATGGGATAGGACAGAGGATAGGATAGGATAGAGGATAGGATAGGATAGAGGATAGGATAGGATAGAGGATAGGATAGGATAGAGGATATGATAGGCTAGGATAGAGGATAGGATAGGATAGAGTACAGGATAGTATAGAGGATAAGATAGTATAGAGAATAGGATAGGATAGAGGATAGGACAGGATGGAGGATAGGATAGGATAGAGTACACGATAGTATAGAGGAAAAGATAATATAGACAATAGGATAGGATAGAGGATAGGACAGGATAGAGGATAGGATAGGATAGTGGATGGGATAGGACAGAGGATAGGATAGGATAGAGGATAGGATAGGATAGAGGATAGGATAGGATAGAGGATAGGATAGGATAGAGGATATGATAGGCTAGGATAGAGAATAGGATAGGATAGAGGATAGGACAGGATAGAGGATAGGACAGGATAGAGGATAGGATAGGATAGAGGATAGGATAGGATATAGGATAGAATAGGATAGATGATAGGATAGAGGATTGGATAGGATAGAGGATACGATACGATAGAGGATAAGATAATATAGAGGGTAGGATAGAGAATTGGATGGGATAGAGGATAAGATACGATAGAGGATAGGATAGGATAGAGGGTAGGATAGAGAATTGAATAGGATTGAGGATATTATGGGATACCGGATAGGATAGGATAGGATAGGATAGAGGATAGGATATGGTAGAGGATAGGATAAGATAGAGGATAGGATAGAATAGAGTACAGGATAGTATAGAGGATAAGATTATATAGAGAATAGGATAGGATAGAGGATAGGACAGGATAGAGGATAGGATAGGATAGAGGATAGGATAGGATAGAGGATAGGATAGGATAGAGAATAGAATACGATAGAGGAATGGATAGGATAGAGGATACCATACGATAGAGGATAGGCTGGGATAGAGGGTAGGATAGACAATTGAATAGGATAGAGGATAGGATAGGATAGAGGATAGGATAGGATTGAGGATCGGATAGGATAGAGGATAGGATAGGATAGACGATAGGATAGAGGATATTATACGATGGAGGATAGGATAGGATTGAGGATAGGATATGGTAGAGGATAGGATAAGATAGAGGATAGGATAGAATAGAGTACAGGATAGTATAGAGGATAAGATAATATAGAGAATAGGATAGGATAGAGGATAGGACAGGATAGAGGATAGGATAGGATAGAGGATAGGATAGGATAGAGGATAGGATAGGATAGAGGATAGGATAGGATATATGATATTATAGGATGGTGGATACGATATTATAGAGGATAGGATAGGATAGACGATAGGATAGGGGATTGGATAGGATAGAGGATATCATAGGATAGAGGATAGGATAGGATAGAGGATAGGATAGGACAGAGGATAGGATAGGATAGAGAATAGGATAGGATAGAGGATAGGATAGGGTAGAGGATAGGATAAGATAGAGGATAGGGTAGGATAGATGATAGGATAGAGGATGGGATAGGATAGACGATAGGATAGAGGATATTATACGATGGAGGATAGGATAGGATTGAGGATAGGATATGGTAGAGGATAGGATAAGATAGAGGATAGGATAGAATAGAGTACAGGATAGTATAGAGGATAAGATAATATAGAGAATAGGATAGGATAGAGGATAGGACACGATAGAGGATAGGATAGGATAGAGGATAGGATAGGATAGAGGATAGGATAGGATAGAGGATAGGATAGGATATATGATATTATAGGATGGAGGATACGATATTATAGAGGATAGGATAGGATAGACGATAGGATAGGCGATTGGATAGGATAGATGATATCATAGGATAGAGGATAGGGTAGGATAGAGGATAGGATAGGACAGAGGATAGGATAGGATAGAGAATAGGATAGGATAGAGGATAGGATAGGGTAGAGGATAGGATAAGATAGAGGATAGGGTAGGATAGATGATAGGATAGAGGATTGGATAGGATAGAGGATACCATACGATAGATGATAGGCTAGGATAGAGGGTAGGATAGAGAATTGGATAGGATAGAGGATAGGATAGGATAAAGGATAGGATAGGATTGAGGATCGGATAGGATAGAGGATAGGATAGGATAGACGATAGGATAGAGGATATTATACGATCGAGGATAGGATAGGATTGAGGATAGGATAAGATAGAGGATAGGATAGAATAGGGTACAGGATAGTATAGAGGATAAGATAATATAGAGAATAGGATAGGATAGAGGATAGGACAGGATAGAGGATAGGATAGGATAGAGGATAGGATAGGATAGAGGATAGGATAGGATATAGGATATGATAGGCTAGGATAGAGGATAGGATAGGATTGAGGATAGGATAGGATATAGGATATGATAGGCTAGGATAGAGGATAGGATAGGATAGAGGAGAGGATAGGATAGAGGATAGGATAGGATTGAGGATAGGATAGGATAGATGATAGGATAGAGGATTGGATAGGATACAGGATACGATACGATAGAGGATAGGATAAGATAGAGGGTAGGATAGAGAATTGAATAGTATTGAGGATAATATGGGATAGAGGATAGGATAGGATAGAGGATAGGATAGGATAGAGGATAGGATAGGATAGAGGAGAGGATAGGATAGAGGATAGGATAGGATTGAGGATAGGATAGGATAGATGATAGGATAGAGGATTGGATAGGATAGAGGATACGATACGATAGAGGATAGGATAGGATAGAGGGTAGGATAGAGAATTGAATAGGATTGAGGATATTATGGGATAGAGGATAGGATAGGATAGGATAGGATAGAGGAGAGGATAGGATAGAGGATAGGATAGGATAGAGGATAGGATAGGATTGAGGATAGGATAGGATAGAGGATAGGATAGGATAGAGGATAGGATAGGATATACGATATTATAGGATGGAGGATACGATATTATAGAGGATAGTATAGGATAGAGGGTAGGATAGGATATAGGGTAGGATAGAGAATAGGATAGGATAGAGGATAGGATAGGATAGAGGATAGGATAGAGGATACGATACGATAGAGGATAGGATAGGATAAGGAATAGGATAGGATAGAGGAAATGATAGGATAGAGTATAGGATAGGATTGAGGATAGGACAGGATAGAGGATAGGATAGGGTAGAGGATAGGATAGGATTGAGGATAGGATAGTATAGAGAATAGAATAGGATAGAGGATAGGATAGGATTGAGGATAGGATAGGATAGATGATAGGATAGGGTAGAGGATAGGATAGGATTGAGGATAGGATAGTATAGAGAATAGAATAGGATAGGGGATAGGATAGGATTGAGGATAGGATAGGATAGATGATAGGATAGAGAATTGGATAGGATAGAGGATACGATACGATAGAGTATAGGATAGGATTGAGGATAGGACAGGATAGATGATAGGATAGGGTAGAGGATAGGATAGGATTGAGGATAGGATAGTATAGAGAATAGAATAGGATAGGGGATAGGATAGGATTGAGGATAGGATAGGATAGATGATAGGATAGAGGATTGGATAGGATAGAGGATACGATACGATAGAGGATAGGATAGGTTTAGAGGGTAGGATAGAGAATTGGATGGGATAGAGGATAGGATAGGATATACGATATTATAGGATGGAGGATACGATATTATAGAGGATAGTATAGGATAGAGGGTAGGATAGGATATAGGGTAGGATAGAGAATTGGACAGGATAGAGGATACGATACGATAGAGGATAGGATAGGATGGAGGATAGGATAGGACAGAGGATAGGATAGGATAGAGGATAGGATTGGATAGAGGATATGATAGGATAGAGGATAGGATAGGATTGAGGATAGCATAGGATTGAGGATAGGGTAGGATAGAGAATAGGATAGGATAGAGGATAATATAGGATAGAGGATAGGATAGAGGATACAATACGATAGAGGATAGGATAGGATAAGGAATAGGATAGGATAGAGGAAATGATAGGATAGAGTATAGGATAGGATTGAGGATAGGACAGGATAGAGGATACGATACGATAGAGGATAGGATAGGATAGAGGGTAGGATAGAGAATTGGATGGGATAGAGGATACGATACGATAGAGGATAGGATAGGATAGAGGATGGGATAGGACAGAGGATAGGATAGGATAGAGGATAGGATAGGATAGAGGATATGATAGCCTAGGATAGAGGATAGGATAGCATTGAGGATAGGATAGGATAGAGGATAGGATAGGATTGAGGATAGGATAGGATAGAGAGTAGGATAGCGTAGAGGATAGGATAGGATAGAGGATAGGATAGGGGATTGGATAGGATTCAGGGTATTATGGGATAGAGGATAGGATAGGATAGGATAGAGGATATGATAGGATATATGATACTATAGAATGGAGGATACGATATTATACAGGATAGTATACTATAGAGGATAGGATAGGGTAGAGGATAGGATAAGATAGAGGATAGGATAGAATAGAGTACAGGATAGTATAGTGGATAAGATAATATAGAGAATAGGATAGGATAGAGGATAGGACAGGATAGAGGATAGGATAGGATAGAGGATAGGATAGGATAGATGATAGGATAGAGGATTGGATAGGATAGAGGATACGATACGATAGAGGATAGGATAGAATAGAGGGTAGGATAGAGAATTGAATAGTATTGAGGATAATATGGGATAGAGGATAGGATAGGATAGGATAGGATAGATGATAGAATAGAGGATTGGATAGGATAGAGGATACGATTCAATAGAGGATAGGATAGGATAGATGATAGGATAGGATAGAGGATAGGATAGGATAGATGATAGGATAGAGGTTTGGATAGGATAGAGGATACGATACAATAGAGGATAGGATAGGATAGATGATAGGATAGGATAGAGGATAGGATAGGATAGAGGATATGATAAGCTAGGATAGAGGATAGGACAGGATAGAGGATAGGACAGGATAGAGGATAGGACAGGATAGAGGATAGGATAGGATAGAGGATAGGATAGGATAGGATGGAGGATAGGATAGGATAGAGTATAGGATAGGATAGAGAATAGAATACGATAGAGGATAGGATAGGATTGAGGATAGGATAGGATAGACGATAGGATAGGGGATTGGACAGGATAGAGGATATGATAGGATAGAGGATAGGATAGTCTAGAGGATAGGATAGGATAGATGATAGGATAGAGGATTGGATAGGATAGAGGATACGATACGATAGAGGATAGGATAGGATAGAGGGTAGGATAGAGAATTGAATAGGATTGAGGATATAATGGGATAGAGGATAGGATAGGATAGGATAGGATAGAGGATAGGATAGGATAGAGGATAGGATAGGATAGAGGACAGGATAGGTTAGAGGATAGGATAGGATAGAGGGTAGGATAGAGAATTGAATAGGATTGAGGATATAATGGGATAGAGGATAGGATAGGATAGGATAGGATAGGATAGAGGATAGGATAGGATAGAGGATAGGATAGGATAGAGGATAGGATACAGGATTGGATAGGATTGAGGATATTATGGGATAGAGGATAGGATAGGATAGGATAGGATAGAGGATAGGATAGGATAGAGGATATGATAAGCTAGGATAGAGGATAGGATAGGATTGAGGATAGGATAGAATAGAGTACAGGATAGTATAGAGGATAAGATAATATAGAGAATAGGATAGGATAGAGGATAGGACAGGATAGAGGATAGGATAGGATAGAGGATACGATAGGATAGAGGATAGGATAGGATAGATGATAGGATAGAGGATTGGATAGGATAGAGGATACGATACGATAGAGGATAAGATAGGATAGAGGGTAGGATAGAGAATTGGAGAAGGATAGAGGATACGATAGAGGATAGGATAGGATAGAGGATGGGATAGGACAGAGGATAGGATAGGATAGAGGATAGAATAGGATAGAGGATAGGATAGGATTGAGGATAGGATAGGATAGATGATAGGATAGAGGATTGGATAGGATAGAGGATACGATACGATAGAGGATAGGATAGGATAGAGGGTAGGATAGAGAATTGAATAGGATTGAGGATAATATGGGATAGAGGATAGGATAGGATAGGATAGGATAGAGGATAAGATAGGATATATGATATTATAGGATGGAGGATACGATATTATAGAGGATAATATAGGGTAGAGAATAGGATAAGATAGAGGATAGGATAGGGTAGAGGATAGGATAAGATAGAGGATAGGATAGAATAGAGTACAGGATAGTATAGAGGATAAGATAATATAGAGAATAGGATAGGATAGATGATAGGACATGATAGAGGATAGGATAGGATAGAGGATGGGATAGGATAGAGGATAGGATAGTATAGAGAATAGAATAGGATAGAGGATAGGATAGGACAGAGGATAGGATAGGACAGAGGATAGGATAGGATAGAGGATAGGATAGGATAGGGGATAGGATAGGATAGAGGATAGGATAGGATAGGATAGAGGATAGGATAGGATATATGATATTATTGGATGGAGGATACGATATTATAGAGGATAGGATAGGGTAGAAGATAGGATAAGATAGAGGATAGGATAGGGTAGAGGATAGGACATGATAGAGGATAGGATAGGATAGAGGATAGGATAGGATTGAGGATAGGATAGGATAGATGATAGGATAGAGGATTGGATAGGGTAGAGGATACGATACGATAGAGGATAGGATAGGATAGAGGGTAGGATAGAGAATTGAATAGGATTGAGGATATTATAGGATAGGGGATAGGATAGGATAGGATAGGATAGATGATAGGATAGGGTAGATGATAGGAGAAGATAGAGGATAGGATAGAATAGAGCACAGGATAGTATAGAGGATAAGATAATATAGAGAATAGGATAGGATAGAGGATAGGACAGGATAGAGGATAGGACAGGATAGAGGATAGGATAGGATAGAGGATTGGATAGGATAGAGGATACGATACGATAGAGGATAAGATAGCATAGATGGTAGGATAGAGAATTGGATGGGATAGAGGATAAGATACGATAGAGGATAGGATAGGATAGAGGATGGGATAGGACAGAGGATAGGATAGGATAGAGGATAGAATAGGATAGAGGATAGGATAGGATTGAGGATAGGATAGGATAGAGGATAGGATAGGATAGTGGATAGGATATAATAGAGGATAGGATAGGATAGAGGATAGAATAGGATAGGATTGAGGATAGGATAGGATAGAGGATAGGATAGGATAGATGATAGGATAGAAGATTGGATAAGGATAGAGGATTCGATACGATAGAGGATAGGATAGGATAGAGGATAGGATAGGATAGAGGATAGGATAGGATATATGATACTATAGGATGGAGGATACGATATTATAGAGGATAGGATAGGGTAGAGGATAGGATAAGATAGAGGATAGGATAGGATTGAGGATAGGATAGGATAGATGATAGGATAGAGGATTGGATGGGATAGAGGATACGATACGATAGAGGATAGGGTAGGATAGAGGGTAGGATAGGATAGAGAATAGGATAGGATAGAGGATATAATAGGCTAGCATAGAGGATAGGATAGGATAGGATAGGATAGGATAGAGGATAGGATAGGATAGAGGATAGGATAGGATAGAGGATAGGATAGGATATATGATACTATAGGATGAAGGATACGATATTATAGAGGATAGTATAGGATAGAGGATAGGATAGGGTAGAGTATAGGATAAGATAGAGGATAGGATAGGGTAGAGGATAGGATAAGATAGAGGATAGGATAGAGGATAGGACAGGATAGAGGATAGGATAGGATAGAGGATAGGATAGGATAGGATATATGATACTATAGGATGGAGGATACGATATTATAGAGGATAGTATAGGATAGAGGATAGGATAGGGTAGAGGATAGGATAAGATAGAGGATAGGATAGAATAGAGTACAGGATAGTATAGAGGATGAGATAATATAGAGAATAGGATAGGATAGAGGATAGGACAGAATAGAGGATAGGATAGGATAGAGGATAGGATAGGATAGAGGATAGGATAGGATAGATGATAGGATAGAAGATTGGATAAGGATAGAGGATTCGATACGATAGAGGATAGGATAGGATAGAGGATAGGATAGGATAGAGGATAGGATAGGATAGAGGATAGGATAGGATATATGATACTATAGGATGGAGGATACGATATTATAGAGGATAGGATAGGGTAGAGGATAGGATAAGATAGAGGATAGGATAGGATTGAGGATAGGATAGGATAGATGATAGGATAGAGGATTGGATGGGATAGAGGATACGATACGATAGAGGATAGGGTAGGATAGAGGGTAGGATAGGATAGAGAATAGGATAGGATAGAGGATATAATAGGCTAGCATAGAGGATAGGATAGGATAGGATAGAGGATAGGATAGGATAGAGGATAGGATAGGATATATGATACTATAGGATGAAGGATACGATATTATAGAGGATAGTATAGGATAGAGGATAGGATAGGGTAGAGTATAGGATAAGATAGAGGATAGGATAGGGTAGAGGATAGGATAAGATAGAGGATAGGATAGAATAGAGTACAGGATAGTATAGAGGACAAGATAATATAGAGAATAGGATAGGATAGAGGATAGGACAGGATAGAGGATAGGATAGGATAGAGGATAGGATAGGATAGAAGATATGATAGGATAGGATAGAGGATAGGATGGGATATAGGATAGGATAGAGGATAGGATAGGATTGAGGATAGCATAGGATTGAGGATAGGTTAGGATAGAGAATAGGATAGGATAGAGGATAGGATAGGATAGAGGATAGGATAGAGGATAGGATAGAGGATTGGATAGGATTGAGGATATTATGGGATAGAGGATAGGATAGGATAGGATAGGATAGTATAGAGGATAGGATAGGATAGGATAGGATAGTATAGAGGATAGGATAGGATAGAGGATAGGATAGGATAGACGATAGGATGGGATATAGGATAGGATAGAGGATAGGATAGAGGATAGGATAGAGGATAGGATAGAGGATAGGATAGGATATATGATACTATAGGATGGAGAATACGATATTATAGAGGATAGTATACGATAGAGGATAGGATAGGGTAGAGGATAGGATAAGATAGATGATAGGATAGGGTAGATAATAGGATAGGATAGAGGATAGGACAGGATAGAGGATAGGATAGGATAGAGGATAGGATAGGATAGAGGATAGGATAGGATAGAGGATAGGATAGGATAGAGGATAGGATAGTATAGAGAATAGAATAGGATAGAGGATAGGATAGGATTGAGGATAGGATAGGATAGATGATAGGATAGAGGTTTGGATAGGATAGAGGATACGATACGATAGAGGATAGGATAGGATAGATGATAGGATAGGATAGAGGATAGGATAGGATAGAGGATATGATAAGATAGGATAGAGGATAGGATAGGATAGAGGATAGGACAGGATAGAGGATAGGATAGGATAGAGGATAGGATAGGATAGGATGGAGGATAGGATAGGATAGAGTATAGGATAGGATAGAGAATAGAATACGATAGAGGATAGGATAGGATAGAGGATAGGATAGTATAGAGAATAGAATAGGATAGAGGATAGGATAGGATTGAGGATAGGATAGGATAGATGATAGGATAGAGGATTGGATGGGATAGAGGATACGATACGATAGAGGATAGGATAGCATAGAGGGTAGGATAGAGAATTGGATGGCATAGAGGATACGGTACGATACAGGATAGGATAGGATAGAGGATAGGATAGGACAGAGGATAGGATAGGATAGGATAGAGGATAGGATAGGATAGAGGATAGGATAGGATAGAGGATAGGATAGGATAGAGGATAGGATAGGATAGAGGATAGGATAGGATAGAGGATAGGATAGGATAGAGGATAGGATAGGATAGAGGATAGGATAGGATAGAGGATAGGATAGGATAGAGGATAGGATAGGATAGACGATAGGATAGGGGATTGGATAGGATAGAGGATATGATAGGATAGAGGATAGGATAAGATAGAGGATAGGATCGGATAGAGGATAGGATAGGACAGAGGATAGGATAGGATAAAGGATAGGATAGGGTAGAGGCTAAGATACGATAGAGGATAGGATAGGATAGAGTACAGGATAGTATAGAGGATAAGATAATATAGAGAATAGGATAGGATAGAGGATAGGACAGGATGGAGGATAGGATAGGATAGAGTACAGGATAGTATAGAGGATAAGATAATATAGAGAATAGGATAGGATAGATGATAGGACATGATAGAGGATAGGATAGGATAGAGGATAGGATAGGATTGAGGATAGGATAGGATAGATGATAGGATAGAGGATTGGATAGGATAGAGGATACGATACGATAGAGGTTAGGATAGGATAGAGGGTAGGATAGAGAATTGAATAGGATTGAGGATATTATAGGATAGAGGATATTTATAGGATAGAGGATAGGATAGGATAGGATAGGATAGAGGATAGGATAGGCTAGATGATAGGATAAAATAGAGGATAGGATAGAATAGAGCACAGGATAGTATAGAGGATAATATAATATAGAGAATAGGATAGGATAGAGGACAGGACAGGATAGAGGATAGGATAGGATACAGGATAGGATAGGATAGAGGATAGGATAGGATATAGGATAGAATAGGATAGATGATAGGATAGAGGATTGGATAGGATAGAGGATACGATACGATAGAGGATAAGATAATATAGAGGGTAGGATAGAGAATTGGATGGGATAGAGGATAAGATACGATAGAGGATAGGATAGGATAGAGGGTAGGATAGAGAATTGAATAGGATTGAGGATATTATGGGATACCGGATAGGATAGGATAGGATAGGATAGAGGATAGGATATGGTAGAGGATAGGATAAGATAGAGGATAGGATAGAATAGAGTACAGGATAGTATAGAGGATAAGATTATATAGAGAATAGGATAGGATAGAGGATAGGACAGGATAGAGGATAGGATAGGATAGAGGATAGGATAGGATAGAGGATAGGATAGGATAGAGAATAGAATACGATAGAGCAATGGATAGGATAGAGGATACCATACGATAGAGGATAGGCTGGGATAGAGGGTAGGATAGAGAATTGAATAGGATAGAGGATAGGATAGGATAGAGGATAGGATAGGATAGGATAGAGGATAGGATAGGATTGAGGATCGGATAGGATAGAGGATAGGATAGGATAGACGATAGGACAGGATAGAGGATAGGATAGGATAGAGGATAGGATAGGATAGAGGATAGGATAGGATAGATGATAGGATAGAGGATTGGATAAGGATAGAGGATACGATACGATAGAGGATAGGATAGGATAGAGGATGTGATAGGACAGAGGATAGGATAGGATAGAGGATAGAATAGGATAGAGGATAGGATAGGATTGAGGATAGGATAGGATAGAGGATAGGATAGGATAGAGGATAGGATAGGATATATGATATTATAGGATGGAGGATACGATATTATAGAGGATAGGATAGGATAGACGATAGGATAGGCGATTGGATAGGATAGATGATATCATAGGATAGAGGATAGGGTAGGATAGAGGATAGGATAGGACAGAGGATAGGATAGGATAGAGAATAGGATAGGATAGAGGATAGGATAGGGTAGAGGATAGGATAAGATAGAGGATAGGGTAGGATAGATGATAGGATAGAGGATTGGATAGGATAGAGGATACCATACGATAGAGGATAGGCTAGGATAGAGGGTAGGATAGAGAATTGGATAGGATAGAGGATAGGATAGGATAGAGGATAGGATAGGATTGAGGATCGGATAGGATAGAGGATAGGATAGGATAGACGATAGGATAGAGGATATTATACGATGGAGGATGGGATAGGATTGAGGATAGGATAAGATAGAGGATAGGATAGAATAGAGTACAGGATAGTATAGAGGATAAGATAATATAGAGAATAGGATAGGATAGAGGATAGGACAGGATAGAGGATAGGATAGGATAGAGGATAGGATAGGATAGAGGATAGGATAGGATATAGGATATGATAGGCTAGGATAGAGGATAGGATAGGATAGATGATAGGATAGAGGATAGGATAGGATATAGGATGGGATAGGACAGAGGATAGGATAGGATAGAGGATAGGATAGGATAGAGGATATGATAGCCTAGGATAGAGGATAGGATAGCATTGAGGATAGGATAGGATAGAGGATAGGATAGGATTGAGGATAGGATAGGATAGAGAGTAGGATAGCGTAGAGGATAGGATAGGATAGAGGGTAGGATAGGGGATTGGATGGGATAGAGGATACGATACGATAGAGGATAGGATAGGATAGAGGATAGAATAGGATAGAGGATAGGATAGGATTGAGGATAGGATAGGATAGATGATAGGATAGATGATTGGATAGGATAGAGGATACGATACGATAGAGGATAAGATAGGATAGAGGGTAGGATAGAGAATTGGATGGGATAGAGGATACGATACGATAGAGGATAGGATAGGATAGAGGATGGGATAGGACAGAGGATAGGATAGGATAGAGGATAGAATAGGATAGAGGATAGGATAGGATTGAGGATAGGATAGGATAGAGGATAGGATAGGATAGAGGAGAGGATAGGATAGAGGATAGGATAGGATATACGATATTATAGGATGGAGGATACGATACTATAGAGGATAGTATAGGATAGAGGGTAGGATAGGATATAGGGTAGGATAGAGAATTGGACAGGATAGAGGATACGATACGATAGAGGATTGGATAGGATTGAGGATACGATACGATAGAGGATAGGATAGGATAGAGGGTAGGATAGAGAATTGGATGGGATAGAGGATACGATACGATAGAGGAGAGGATAGGATAGAGGATGGGATAGGACAGAGGATAGGATAGGATAGAGGATAGGATAGGATATATGATACTATAGAATGGAGGATACGATATTATAGAGGATAGTATACTATAGAGGATAGGATAGGGTAGAGGATAGGATAAGATAGAGGATAGGATAGAATAGAGTACAGGATAGTGTAGTGGATAAGATAATATAGAGAATAGGGTAGGACAGAGGATAGGACAGGATAGAGGATAGGATAGGATAGAGGATAGGATAGGATAGGTTATACGATACGATAGAGGATAGGATAGGATAGAGGATAGGATAGGATAGAGGATAGGATAGTATAGAGAATAGAATAGGATAGAGGATAGGATAGGATAGAGGATAGGATAGGATAGATGATAGGATAGAGGATTGGATAGGATAGAGGATACGATACGATAGAGGATAGGATAGGATAGAGGGTAGGATAGAGAATTGGATGGGATAGAGGATACGATACGATAGAGGATAGGATAGGATAGAGGATGGGATAGAACAGAGGATAGGATAGGATAGAGGGTAGAATAGGATAGAGGATAGGATAGGATTGAGGATAGGATAGGATAGATGATAGGATAGAGGATTGGATAGGATAGAGGATACGATACGATAGAGGATAGGATAGGATAGAGGGTAGGATAGAGAATTGAATAGTATTGAGGATAATATGGGATAGAGGATAGGATAGGATAGGATAGGATAGAGGAGAGGATAGGATAGAGGATAGGATAGGATAGAGGATAGGACAGGATAGAGGATAGGATAGGATAGAGGAGAGGATAGGATAGAGGATAGGATAGGATATACGATATTATAGGATGGAGGATACGATACTATAGAGGATAGTATACGATAGAGGGTAGGATAGGATATAGGGTAGGATAGAGAATTGGACAGGATAGAGGATACGATACGATAGAGGATAGGATAGGATAGAGGATAGGATAGGGCAGAGGATAGGATAGGATAGAGGATAGGATTGGATAGAGGATATGATAGGATAGAGGATAGGATAGGATTGAGGATAGCATAGGATTGAGGATAGGGTAGGAAAGAGAATAGGATAGGATAGAGAATAGGATAGGATAGAGGATAGGATAGAGGATACGATACGATAGAGGATAGGATAGGATAAGGAATAGGATAGGATAGAGGAAATGATAGGATAGAGTATAGGATAGGATTGAGGATAGGATAGGATAGAGGATAGGATAGGGTAGAGGATAGGATAGGATTGAGAATAGGATAGTATAGAGAATAGAATAGGATAGAGGATAGGATAGGATTGAGGATAGGATAGGATAGAGGATAGGATAGAGGATTGGATAGGATTGAGGATACGATACGATAGAGGATAGGATAGGATAGAGGGTAGGATAGAGAATTGGATGGGATAGAGGATACGATACGATAGAGGAGAGGATAGGATAGAGGATGGGATGGGACAGAGGATAGGATAGGATAGAGGATAAAATAGGATAGAGGATAGGATAGGATTGAGGATAGGATAGGATAGATGATAGGATAGAGGATTGGATAGGATAGAGGATACGATACGATAGAGGATAGGATAGGATAGAGGGTAGGATAGAGAATTGAATAGGATTGAGGATATTATGGGATAGAGGATAGGATAGGATAGGATAGGATAGGATAGAGTATAGGATAGGATAGAGAATAGAATACGATAGAGGAT
Organism: Halictus rubicundus; assembly: GCF_050948215.1. Taxonomy (NCBI): domain Eukaryota; kingdom Metazoa; phylum Arthropoda; class Insecta; order Hymenoptera; family Halictidae; genus Halictus; species Halictus rubicundus. Next base: position 251,883 of record NW_027488631.1, read on the forward strand.
AGGATAGGATAGAGGATAGGATAGTATAGAGAATAGAATAGGATAGAGGATAGGATAGGATTGAGGATAGGATAGGATAGATGATAGGATAGAGGATTGGATGGGATAGAGGATACGATACGATAGAGGATAGGATAGCATAGAGGGTAGGATAGAGAATTGGATGGCATAGAGGATACGATACGATACAGGATAGGATAGGATAGAGGATAGGATAGGACAGAGGATAGGATAGGATAGGATAGAGGATAGGATAGGATAGAGGATAGGATAGGATAGAGGATAGGATAGGATAGAGGATAGGATAGGATAGAGGATAGGATAGGATAGAGGATAGGATAGGATAGAGGATAGGATAGGATAGAGGATAGGATAGGATAGAGGATAGGATAGGATAGAGGATAGGATAGGATAGACGATAGGATAGGGGATTGGATAGGATAGAGGATATGATAGGATAGAGGATAGGATAAGATAGAGGATAGGATAGGATAGAGGATAGGATAGGACAGAGGATAGGATAGGATAAAGGATAGGATAGGGTAGAGGCTAAGATACGATAGAGGATAGGATAGGATAGAGTACAGGATAGTATAGAGGATAAGATAATATAGAGAATAGGATAGGATAGAGGATAGGACAGGATGGAGGATAGGATAGGATAGAGTACAGGATAGTATAGAGGATAAGATAATATAGAGAATAGGATAGGATAGATGATAGGACATGATAGAGGATAGGATAGGATAGAGGATAGGATAGGATTGAGGATAGGATAGGATAGATGATAGGATAGAGGATTGGATAGGATAGAGGATACGATACGATAGAGGATAGGATAGGATAGAGGGTAGGATAGAGAATTGAATAGGATTGAGGATATTATAGGATAGAGGATATTTATAGGATAGAGGATAGGATAGGATAGGATAGGATAGAGGATAGGATAGGCTAGATGATAGGATAAAATAGAGGATAGGATAGAATAGAGCACAGGATAGTATAGAGGATAATATAATATAGAGAATAGGATAGGATAGAGGACAGGACAGGATAGAGGATAGGATAGGATAGAGGATAGGATAGGATAGAGGATAGGATAGGATATAGGATAGAATAGGATAGATGATAGGATAGAGGATTGGATAGGATAGAGGATACGATACGATAGAGGATAAGATAATATAGAGGGTAGGATAGAGAATTGGATGGGATAGAGGATAAGATACGATAGAGGATAGGATAGGATAGAGGGTAGGATAGAGAATTGAATAGGATTGAGGATATTATGGGATACCGGATAGGATAGGATAGGATAGGATAGAGGATAGGATATGGTAGAGGATAGGATAAGATAGAGGATAGGATAGAATAGAGTACAGGATAGTATAGAGGATAAGATTATATAGAGAATAGGATAGGATAGAGGATAGGACAGGATAGAGGATAGGATAGGATAGAGGATAGGATAGGATAGAGGATAGGATAGGATAGAGAATAGAATACGATAGAGCAATGGATAGGATAGAGGATACCATACGATAGAGGATAGGCTGGGATAGAGGGTAGGATAGAGAATTGAATAGGATAGAGGATAGGATAGGATAGAGGATAGGATAGGATAGGATAGAGGATCGGATAGGATAGAGGATAGGATAGGATAGACGATAGGACAGGATAGAGGATAGGATAGGATAGAGGATAGGATAGGATAGAGGATAGGATAGGATAGATGATAGGATAGAGGATTGGATAAGGATAGAGGATACGATACGATAGAGGATAGGATAGGATAGAGGATGTGATAGGACAGAGGATAGGATAGGATAGAGGATAGAATAGGATAGAGGATAGGATAGGATTGAGGATAGGATAGGATAGAGGATAGGATAGGATAGAGGATAGGATAGGATATATGATATTATAGGATGGAGGATACGATATTATAGAGGATAGGATAGGATAGACGATAGGATAGGCGATTGGATAGGATAGATGATATCATAGGATAGAGGATAGGGTAGGATAGAGGATAGGATAGGACAGAGGATAGGATAGGATAGAGAATAGGATAGGATAGAGGATAGGATAGGGTAGAGGATAGGATAAGATAGAGGATAGGGTAGGATAGATGATAGGATAGAGGATTGGATAGGATAGAGGATACCATACGATAGAGGATAGGCTAGGATAGAGGGTAGGATAGAGAATTGGATAGGATAGAGGATAGGATAGGATAGAGGATAGGATAGGATTGAGGATCGGATAGGATAGAGGATAGGATAGGATAGACGATAGGATAGAGGATATTATACGATGGAGGATGGGATAGGATTGAGGATAGGATAAGATAGAGGATAGGATAGAATAGAGTACAGGATAGTATAGAGGATAAGATAATATAGAGAATAGGATAGGATAGAGGATAGGACAGGATAGAGGATAGGATAGGATAGAGGATAGGATAGGATAGAGGATAGGATAGGATATAGGATATGATAGGCTAGGATAGAGGATAGGATAGGATAGATGATAGGATAGAGGATAGGATAGGATATAGGATGGGATAGGACAGAGGATAGGATAGGATAGAGGATAGGATAGGATAGAGGATATGATAGCCTAGGATAGAGGATAGGATAGCATTGAGGATAGGATAGGATAGAGGATAGGATAGGATTGAGGATAGGATAGGATAGAGAGTAGGATAGCGTAGAGGATAGGATAGGATAGAGGGTAGGATAGGGGATTGGATGGGATAGAGGATACGATACGATAGAGGATAGGATAGGATAGAGGATAGAATAGGATAGAGGATAGGATAGGATTGAGGATAGGATAGGATAGATGATAGGATAGATGATTGGATAGGATAGAGGATACGATACGATAGAGGATAAGATAGGATAGAGGGTAGGATAGAGAATTGGATGGGATAGAGGATACGATACGATAGAGGATAGGATAGGATAGAGGATGGGATAGGACAGAGGATAGGATAGGATAGAGGATAGAATAGGATAGAGGATAGGATAGGATTGAGGATAGGATAGGATAGAGGATAGGATAGGATAGAGGAGAGGATAGGATAGAGGATAGGATAGGATATACGATATTATAGGATGGAGGATACGATACTATAGAGGATAGTATAGGATAGAGGGTAGGATAGGATATAGGGTAGGATAGAGAATTGGACAGGATAGAGGATACGATACGATAGAGGATTGGATAGGATTGAGGATACGATACGATAGAGGATAGGATAGGATAGAGGGTAGGATAGAGAATTGGATGGGATAGAGGATACGATACGATAGAGGAGAGGATAGGATAGAGGATGGGATAGGACAGAGGATAGGATAGGATAGAGGATAGGATAGGATATATGATACTATAGAATGGAGGATACGATATTATAGAGGATAGTATACTATAGAGGATAGGATAGGGTAGAGGATAGGATAAGATAGAGGATAGGATAGAATAGAGTACAGGATAGTGTAGTGGATAAGATAATATAGAGAATAGGGTAGGATAGAGGATAGGACAGGATAGAGGATAGGATAGGATAGAGGATAGGATAGGATAGGTTATACGATACGATAGAGGATAGGATAGGATAGAGGATAGGATAGGATAGAGGATAGGATAGTATAGAGAATAGAATAGGATAGAGGATAGGATAGGATACAGGATAGGATAGGATAGATGATAGGATAGAGGATTGGATAGGATAGAGGATACGATACGATAGAGGATAGGATAGGATAGAGGGTAGGATAGAGAATTGGATGGGATAGAGGATACGATACGATAGAGGATAGGATAGGATAGAGGATGGGATAGAACAGAGGATAGGATAGGATAGAGGGTAGAATAGGATAGAGGATAGGATAGGATTGAGGATAGGATAGGATAGATGATAGGATAGAGGATTGGATAGGATAGAGGATACGATACGATAGAGGATAGGATAGGATAGAGGGTAGGATAGAGAATTGAATAGTATTGAGGATAATATGGGATAGAGGATAGGATAGGATAGGATAGGATAGAGGAGAGGATAGGATAGAGGATAGGATAGGATAGAGGATAGGACAGGATAGAGGATAGGATAGGATAGAGGAGAGGATAGGATAGAGGATAGGATAGGATATACGATATTATAGGATGGAGGATACGATACTATAGAGGATAGTATAGGATAGAGGGTAGGATAGGATATAGGGTAGGATAGAGAATTGGACAGGATAGAGGATACGATACGATAGAGGATAGGATAGGATAGAGGATAGGATAGGGCAGAGGATAGGATAGGATAGAGGATAGGATTGGATAGAGGATATGATAGGATAGAGGATAGGATAGGATTGAGGATAGCATAGGATTGAGGATAGGGTAGGAAAGAGAATAGGATAGGATAGAGAATAGGATAGGATAGAGGATAGGATAGAGGATACGATACGATAGAGGATAGGATAGGATAAGGAATAGGATAGGATAGAGGAAATGATAGGATAGAGTATAGGATAGGATTGAGGATAGGATAGGATAGAGGATAGGATAGGGTAGAGGATAGGATAGGATTGAGAATAGGATAGTATAGAGAATAGAATAGGATAGAGGATAGGATAGGATTGAGGAAAGGATAGGATAGAGGATAGGATAGAGGATTGGATAGGATTGAGGATACGATACGATAGAGGATAGGATAGGATAGAGGGTAGGATAGAGAATTGGATGGGATAGAGGATACGATACGATAGAGGAGAGGATAGGATAGAGGATGGGATAGGACAGAGGATAGGATAGGATAGAGGATAAAATAGGATAGAGGATAGGATAGGATTGAGGATAGGATAGGATAGATGATAGGATAGAGGATTGGATAGGATAGAGGATACGATACGATAGAGGATAGGATAGGATAGAGGGTAGGATAGAGAATTGAATAGGATTGAGGATATTATGGGATAGAGGATAGGATAGGATAGGATAGGATAGAGGAGAGGATAGGATAGAGGATAGGATAGGATAGAGGATAGGATAGGATAGAGGATAGGGTAGGATAGAGGATAGGATAGGATAGAGGATAGGATAGGATAGAGGATAGGATAGGATATACGATATGATAGGATGGAGGATACGATATTATAGAGGATAGTATAGGATAGAGGGTAGGATAGGATATAGGGTAGGATAGAGAATTGGACAGGATAGAGGATACGATACGATAGAGGATAGGATAGGATAGAGGATAGGGTGGGGCAGAGGATAGGATAGGATAGAGGATAGGATTGGATAGAGGATATGATAGGATAGAGGATAGGATAGGATTGAGGATAGCATAGGATTGAGGATAGGGTAGGATAGAGAATAGGATAGGATAGAGGATAGGATAGGATAGAGGATAGGATAGAGGATACGATACGATAGAGGATAGGATAGGATAAGGAATAGGATAGGATAGAGGAAATGATAGGATAGAGTATAGGATAGGATTGAGGATAGGACAGGATAGAGGATAGGATAGGGTAGAGGATAGGATAGGATTGAGGATAGGATAGTATAGAGAATAGAATAGGATAGAGGATAGGATAGGATTGAGGATAGGATAGGATAGATGATAGGATAGAGGATTGGATAGGATAGAGGATACGATACGATAGAGTATAGGATAGGATTGAGGATAGGACAGGATAGATGATAGGATAGGGTAGAGGATAGGATAGGATTGAGGATAGGATAGTATAGATAATAGAATAGGATAGGGGATAGGATAGGATTGAGGATAGGATAGGATAGATGATAGGATAGAGGATTGGATAGGATAGAGGATACGATACGATAGAGGATAGGATAGGATAGAGGATAGGATAGGACAGAGGATAGGATAGGATAGAGGATAGGATAGGATAGAGGATAGGATAGGGTAGAGGATTGGATAAGATAGAGGATAGGGTAGGATAGATGATGGGATAGAGGATTGGATAGGATAGAGGATACCATACGATAGAGGATAGGCTAGGATAGAGGGTAAGATAGAGAATTGGATAGGCTAGAGGATAGGATAGGATAGAGGATAGGATAGGATTGAGGATCGGATAGGATAGAGGATAGGATAGGATAGAGGATAGAATAGGATAGAGGATAGGATAGGATTGAGGATAGGATAGGATAGAGGATAGGATAGGATAGAGGAGAGGATAGGATAGAGGATAGGATAGGATATACGATATTATAGGATGGAGGATACGATACTATAGAGGATAGTATAGGATAGAGGGTAGGATAGGATATAGGGTAGGATAGAGAATTGGACAGGATAGAGGATACGATACGATAGAGGATTGGATAGGATTGAGGATACGATACGATAGAGGATAGGATAGGATAGAGGGTAGGATAGAGAATTGGATGGGATAGAGGATACGATACGATAGAGGAGAGGATAGGATAGAGGATGGGATAGGACAGAGGATAGGATAGGATAGAGGATAGGATAGGATATACGATATGATAGGATGAAGGATACGATATTATAGAGGATAGTATAGGATAGAGGGTAGGATAGGATATAGGGTAGGATAGAGAATTGGACAGGATAGGGGATACGATACGATAGAGGATAGGATAGGATAGAGGATAGGGTAGGGCAGAGGATAGGATAGGATAGAGGATAGGATAGGATATGGAATAGGATAGGATAGAGGAAATGATAGGATAGAGTATAGGATAGGATTGAGGATAGGACAGGATAGAGGATAGGATAGGGTAGAGGATAGGATAGGATTGAGGATAGGATAGTATAGAGAATAGAATAGGAAGGAGGATAGGATAGGATTGAGGATAGGATAGGATAGATGATAGGATAGAGGTTTGGATAGGATAGAGGATACGATACGATAGAGTATAGGATAGGATTGAGGATAGGACAGGATAGATGATAGGATAGGGTAGAGGATAGGATAGGATTGAGGATAGGATAGTATAGAGAATAGAATAGGATAGGGGATAGGATAGGATTGAGGATAGGATAGGATAGATGATAGGATAGAGGATTGGATAGGATAGAGGATGGGATAGGACAGAGGATAGGATAGGATAGAGGATAGGATAGGATAGAGGATATGATAGCCTAGGATAGAGGATAGGATAGCATTGAGGATAGGATAGGATAGAGGATAGGATAGGATTGAGGATAGGATAGGATAGAGAGTAGGATAGCGTAGAGGATAGGATAGGATAGAGGATAGGATAGGGGATTGGATAGGATTGAGGGTATTATGGGATAGAGGATAGGATAGGATAGGATAGGATAGAGGATAGGATAGGATATATGATACTATAGAATGGAGGATACGATATTATAGAGGATAGTATACTATAGAGGATAGGATAGGGTAGAGGATAGGATAAGATAGAGGATAGGATAGAATAGAGTACAGGATAGTGTAGTGGATAAGATAATATAGAGAATAGGGTAGGATAGAGGATAGGACAGGATAGAGGATAGGATAGGATAGAGGATAGGATAGGATAGATGATAGGATAGAGGATTGGATAGGATAGAGGATACGATACGATAGAGGATAGGATAGGATAGAGGGTAGGATAGAGAATTGGATGGGATAGAGGATACGATACGATAGAGGATAGGATAGGATAGAGGATGGGATAGAACAGAGGATAGGATAGGATAGAGGGTAGAATAGGATAGAGGATAGGATAGGATTGAGGATAGGATAGGATAGATGATAGGATAGAGGATTGGATAGGATAGAGGATACGATACGATAGAGGATAGGATAGGATAGAGGGTAGGATAGAGAATTGAATAGTATTGAGGATAATATGGGATAGAGGATAGGATAGGATAGGATAGGATAGAGGAGAGGATAGGATAGAGGATAGGATAGGATAGAGGATAGGACAGGATAGAGGATAGGATAGGATAGAGGAGAGGATAGGATAGAGGATAGGATAGGATATACGATATTATAGGATGGAGGATACGATACTATAGAGGATAGTATAGGATAGAGGGTAGGATAGGATATAGGGTAGGATAGAGAATTGGACAGGATAGAGGATACGATACGATAGAGGATAGGATAGGATAGAGGATAGGATAGGGCAGAGGATAGGATAGGATAGAGGATAGGATTGGATAGAGGATATGATAGGATAGAGGATAGGATAGGATTGAGGATAGCATAGGATTGAGGATAGGGTAGGAAAGAGAATAGGATAGGATAGAGAATAGGATAGGATAGAGGATAGGATAGAGGATACGATACGATAGAGGATAGGATAGGATAAGGAATAGGATAGGATAGAGGAAATGATAGGATAGAGTATAGGATAGGATTGAGGATAGGATAGGATAGAGGATAGGATAGGGTAGAGGATAGGATAGGATTGAGAATAGGATAGTATAGAGAATAGAATAGGATAGAGGATAGGATAGGATTGAGGATAGGATAGGATAGAGGATAGGATAGAGGATTGGATAGGATTGAGGATACGATACGATAGAGGATAGGATAGGATAGAGGGTAGGATAGAGAATTGGATGGGATAGAGGATACGATACGATAGAGGAGAGGATAGGATAGAGGATGGGATAGGACAGAGGATAGGATAGGATAGAGGATAAAATAGGATAGAGGATAGGATAGGATTGAGGATAGGATAGGATAGATGATAGGATAGAGGATTGGATAGGATAGAGGATACGATACGATAGAGGATAGGATAGGATAGAGGGTAGGATAGAGAATTGAATAGGATTGAGGATATTATGGGATAGAGGATAGGATAGGATAGGATAGGATAGAGGAGAGGATAGGATAGAGGATAGGATAGGATAGAGGATAGGATAGGATAGAGGATAGGGTAGGATAGAGGATAGGATAGGATAGAGGATAGGATAGGATAGAGGATAGGATAGGATATACGATATGATAGGATGGAGGATACGATATTATAGAGGATAGTATAGGATAGAGGGTAGGATAGGATATAGGGTAGGATAGAGAATTGGACAGGATAGAGGATACGATACGATAGAGGATAGGATAGGATAGAGGATAGGGTGGGGCAGAGGATAGGATAGGATTGAGGATAGCATAGGATTGAGGATAGGGTAGGATAGAGAATAGGATAGGATAGAGGATAGGATAGGATAGAGGATAGGATAGAGGATACGATACGATAGAGGATAGGATAGGATAAGGAATAGGATAGGACAGAGGAAATGATAGGATAGAGTATAGGATAGGATTGAGGATAGGACAGGATAGAGGATAGGATAGGGTAGAGGATAGGATAGGATTGAGGATAGGATAGTATAGAGAATAGAATAGGATAGAGGATAGGATAGGATTGAGGATAGGATAGGATAGATGATAGGATAGAGGATTGGATAGGATAGAGGATACGATACGATAGAGTATAGGATAGGATTGAGGATAGGACAGGATAGATGATAGGATAGGGTAGAGGATAGGATAGGATTGAGGATAGGATAGTATAGATAATAGAATAGGATAGGGGATAGGATAGGATTGAGGATAGGATAGGATAGATGATAGGATAGAGGATTGGATAGGATAGAGGATACGATACGATAGAGGATAGGATAGGATAGAGGATAGGATAGGACAGAGGATAGGATAGGATAGAGGATAGGATAGGATAGAGGATAGGATAGGGTAGAGGATTGGATAAGATAGAGGATAGGGTAGGATAGATGATGGGATAGAGGATTGGATAGGATAGAGGATACCATACGATAGAGGATAGGCTAGGATAGAGGGTAAGATAGAGAATTGGATAGGATAGAGGATAGGATAGGATAGAGGATAGGATAGGATTGAGGATCGGATAGGATAGAGGATAGGATAGGATAGACGATAGGATAGAGGATATTATACGATGGAGGATAGGATAGGATTGAGGATAGGATAAGATAGAGGATAGGATAGAATATAGTACAGGATAGTATAGAGGATAAGATAATATAGAGAATAGGATAGGATAGAGGATAGGACAGGATAGAGGATAGGATAGGATAGTGGATGGGATAGGACAGAGGATAGGATAGGATAGAGGATAGGATAGGATAGAGGATAGGATAGGATAGAGGATAGGATAGGATAGAGGATATGATAGGCTAGGATAGAGGATAGGATAGGATTGAGGATAGGATAGGATAGAGTACAGGATAGTATAGAGGATAAGATAATATAGAGAATAGGATAGGATAGAGGATAGGACAGGATGGAGGATAGGATAGGATAGAGTACAGGATAGTATAGAGGATAAGATAATATAGAGAATAGGATAGGATAGAGGATAGGACAGGATAGAGGATAGGATAGGATAGAGGATAGGATAGGATAGAGGATAAGATAATATAGGGAATAGGATAGGATAGAGGATATGCCAGGATAGAGGATAGGATAGGATAGAGTACAGGATAGTATAGAGGATAAGATAATATAGAGAATAGGATAGGATAGAGGATAGGACAGGATAGAGGATAGGATAGGATAGAGGATAGGACAGGATGGCGGATAGGATAGGATAGAGTACAGGATAGTATAGAGGATAAGATAATATAGAGAATAGGATAGGATAGAGGATAGGACAGGATAGAGGATAGGATAGGATTGAGGATATTATTGGATAGAGAATAGGATAGGATAGGATAGTATAGAGGATAGGATAGAATAGAGTACAGGATATTATAGAGGATAAGATAATATAGAGAATAGGATAGGATAGAGGATAGGAGAGGATAGAGGATAGGATAGGATAGAGGATAGGATAGGATAGAGTATAGGATAGGATTGAGAATAGAATACGATAGAGGATAGGATAGGATAGAGGATAGGATAGTATAGAGAAAAGAATAGGATAGAGGATAGGATAGGATTGAGGATAGGATAGGATAGATGATAGGATAGAGGATTGGATGGGATAGAGGATACGATACGATAGAGGATCGGATAGGATAGAGGGTAGAATAGAGAATTGGATGGCATAGAGGATACGATACGATAGAGGATAGGATAGGATAGAGGATAGGATAGGATAGAGGATAGGATATTATAGAGGATAGGATAGGATAGACGATAGGATAGAGGATTGGATAGGATAGAGGATATGATAGGATAGAGGATAGGATAGGATAGAGGATAGGATAGGATAGAGGATAGGATAGGACAGAGGATACCATACGATAGAGGATATGCTAGGATAGACGGTAGGATAGAGAATTGGATAGGATAGAGGATACGATACGATAGAGGATAGGATAGGGTATATGATATTATGGGATGGAGGATAGGATAGGATAGACGATAGGATGGGGGATTGGATAGGATAGAGGATATGATAGGATAGAGGATAGGACAGGACAGAGGATAGGATAGGACAGAGGATAGGATAGGATAGAGGAGAGGATAGGATAGACGATAGGATAGGATAGAGTACAGGATAGTATAGAGGATAAGATAATATAGAGAATAGGATAGGATAGAGGATAGGACACGATAGAGGATAGGATAGGATAGAGGATAGGATAGGATAGGATGGAGGATAGGATAGGATAGAGTATAGGATAGGATAGAGAATAGAATACGATAGAGGATAGGATAGGATAGAGGATAGGATAGTATAGAGAATAGAATAGGATAGAGGATAGGATAGGATTGAGGATAGGATAGGATAGATGATAGGATAGAGGATTGGATGGGATAGAGGATACGATACGATAGAGGATAGGATAGGATAGAGGGTAGGATAGAGAATTGGATGGCATAGAGGATACGATACGATACAGGATAGGATAGGATAGAGGATAGGATAGGATAGAGGATAGGATAGGATAGACGATAGGATAGGGGATTGGATAGGATAGAGGATATGATAGGATAGAGGATAGGATAGGATAGAGGATAGGATAGGATAGAGGATAGGATAGGACAGAGAATAGGATAGGATAGAGGATAGGACAGGATAGAGGATAGGATAGGATAGATGATAGGATAGGATAGAGGATAGGATAGGATAGAGGATATGATAAGCTAGGATAGAGGATAGGATAGGATTGAGGATAGGATAGGATAGAGGATAGGATAGGATAGAGGATAGGATAGAGGATTGGATAGGATTGAAGATATTATGGGATAGAGGATAGGATAGGATAGGATAGGATAGAGGATAGGAAAGGATAGAGGATATGATAGGATAGAGGATAGGATAGGATAGGATATATGATACTATAGGATGGAGGATACGATATTATAGAGGATAGTATAGGTTAGAGGATAGGATAGGGTAGAGGATAGGATAAGATAGAGGATAGGATAGAATAGAGTACAGGATAGTATAGAGGATAAGATAATATAGAGAATAGGATAGGATAGAGGATAGGACAGGATAGAGGACAGGATAGGATAGAGGATAGGATAGGATAGAGGATAGGATAGGATAGATGATAGGATAGAAGATTGGATAAGGATAGAGGATTCGATACGATAGAGGATAGGATAGGATAGAGGATAGGATAGGATAGAGGATAAGATAGGATAGAGGATAGGATAGGATATATGATACTATAGGATGGAGGATACGATATTATAGAGGATAGGATAGGGTAGAGGATAGGATAAGATAGAGGATAGGATAGGATTGAGGATAGGATAGGATAGATGATAGGATAGAGGATTGGATGGGATAGAGGATACGATACGATAGAGGATAGGGTAGGATAGAGGGTAGGATAGGATAGAGAATAGGATAGGATAGAGGATATAATAGGCTAGCATAGAGGATAGGATAGGATAGGATAGGATAGGATAGAGGATAGGATAGGATAGAGGATAGGATAGGATATATGATACTATAGGAAGAAGGATACGATATTATAGAGGATAGTATAGGATAGAGGATAGGATAGGGTAGAGTATAGGATAAGATAGAGGATAGGATAGGGTAGAGGATAGGATAAGATAGAGGATAGGATAGAATAGAGTACAGGATAGTATAGAGGACAAGATAATATAGAGAATAGGATAGGATAGAGGATAGGACAGGATAGAGGATAGGATAGGATAGAGGATAGGATAGGATAGAAGATATGATAGGATAGGATAGAGGATATGATATGCTAGTATAGAGGATAGTATAGGATTGAGGATAGGATAGGATAGAGGATAGGATAGGATTGAGGATAGCATAGGATTGAGGATAGGATAGGATAGAGAATAGGATAGGATAGAGGATAGGATAGGATACAGGATAGGATAGAGGATAGGATAGAGGATTGGATAGGATTGAGGATATTATGGGATAGAGGACAGGATAGGATAGGATAGGATAGTATAGAGGATAGGATAGGATAGAGGATAGGATAGGATAGACGATAGGATGGGATATAGGATAGGATAGAGGATAGGATAGAGGATAGGATAGAGGATAGGATAGGATATATGATACTATAGGATGGAGAATACGATATTATAGAGGATAGTATACGATAGAGGATAGGATAGGGTAGAGGATAGGATAAGATAGATGATAGGATAGGGTAGATAATAGGATAAGATAGAGGATAGGATAGAATAGAGTACAGGATAGTATAGAGGATAAGATAATAAAGAGAATAGGATAGGATAGAGGATAGGATAGGATAGAGGATAGGATAGGATAGAGGATAGGATAGGATAGAGGATAGGATAGGATAGAGGATAGGATAGGATAGAGGATAGGATAGGATAGAGGATAGGATAGGATAGAGGATAGGATAGGATAGAGGATAGGATAGGATAGAGGATAGGATAGGATAGAGGATAGGATAGGATAGAGGATAAGATAATATAGGGAATAGGATAGGATAGAGGATATGCCAGGATAGAGGATAGGATAGGATAGAGTACAGGATAGTATAGAGGATAAGATAATATAGAGAATAGGATAGGATAGAGGATAGGACAGGATAGAGGATAGGATAGGATAGAGGATAGGACAGGATGGAGGATAGGATAGGATAGAGTACAGGATAGTATAGAGGATAAGATAATATAGAGAATAGGATAGGATAGAGGATAGGACAGGATAGATGATAGGATAGGATTGAGGATATTATTGGATAGAGAATAGGATAGGATAGGATAGTATAGAGGATAGGATAGAATAGAGTACAGGATATTATAGAGGATAAGATAATATAGAGAATAGGATAGGATAGAGGATAGGAGAGGATAGAGGATAGGATAGGATAGAGGATAGGATAGGATAGAGTATAGGATAGGATTGAGAATAGAATACGATAGAGGATAGGATAGGATAGAGGATAGGATAGTATAGAGAAAAGAATAGGATAGAGGATAGGATAGGATTGAGGATAGGATAGGATAGATGATAGGATAGAGGATTGGATGGGATAGAGGATACGATACGATAGAGGATCGGATAGGATAGAGGGTAGAATAGAGAATTGGATGGCATAGAGGATACGATACGATAGAGGATAGGATAGGATAGAGGATAGGATAGGATAGAGGATAGGATAGGATAGAGGATAGGATAGGATAGAGGATAGGATATTATAGAGGATAGGATAGGATAGACGATAGGATAGAGGATTGGATAGGATAGAGGATATGATAGGATAGAGGATAGGATAGGATAGAGGATAGGATAGGATAGACGATAGGATGGGATATAGGATAGGATAGAGGATAGGATAGAGGATAGGATAGAGGATAGGATAGAGGATAGGATAGGATATATGATACTATAGGATGGAGAATACGATATTATAGAGGATAGTATACGATAGAGGATAGGATAGGGTAGAGGATAGGATAAGATAGATGATAGGATAGGGTAGATAATAGGATAAGATAGAGGATAGGATAGAATAGAGTACAGGATAGTATAGAGGATAAGATAATAAAGAGAATAGGATAGGATAGAGGATAGGATAGGATAGAGGATAGGATAGGATAGAGGATAGGATAGGATAGAGGATAGGATAGGATAGAGGATAGGATAGGATAGAGGATAGGATAGGATAGAGGATAGGATAGGATAGAGGATAGGATAGGATAGAGGATAGGATAGGATAGAGGATAGGATAGGATAGAGGATAGGATAGGATAGAGGATAGGATAGGATAGAGGATAGGATAGGATAGAGGATAGGATAGGATAGAGGATAGGATAGGATAGAGGATAAGATAATATAGGGAATAGGATAGGATAGAGGATATGCCAGGATAGAGGATAGGATAGGATAGAGTACAGGATAGTATAGAGGATAAGATAATATAGAGAATAGGATAGGATAGAGGATAGGACAGGATAGAGGATAGGATAGGATAGAGGATAGGACAGGATGGCGGATAGGATAGGATAGAGTACAGGATAGTATAGAGGATAAGATAATATAGAGAATAGGATAGGATAGAGGATAGGACAGGATAGAGGATAGGATAGGATTGAGGATATTATTGGATAGAGAATAGGATAGGATAGGATAGTATAGAGGATAGGATAGAATAGAGTACAGGATATTATAGAGGATAAGATAATATAGAGAATAGGATAGGATAGAGGATAGGAGAGGATAGAGGATAGGATAGGATAGAGGATAGGATAGGATAGAGTATAGGATAGGATTGAGAATAGAATACGATAGAGGATAGGATAGGATAGAGGATAGGATAGTATAGAGAAAAGAATAGGATAGAGGATAGGATAGGATTGAGGATAGGATAGGATAGATGATAGGATAGAGGATTGGATGGGATAGAGGATACGATACGATAGAGGATCGGATAGGATAGAGGGTAGAATAGAGAATTGGATGGCATAGAGGATACGATACGATAGAGGATAGGATAGGATAGAGGATAGGATAGGATAGAGGATAGGACATTATAGAGGATAGGATAGGATAGACGATAGGATAGAGGATTGGATTTGATAGAGGATATGATAGGATAGAGGATAGGATAGGATAGAGGATAGGATAGGATAGAGGATAGGATAGGACAGAGGATACCATACGATAGAGGATATGCTAGGATAGACGGTAGGATAGAGAATTGGATAGGATAGAGGATACGATACGATAGAGGATAGGATAGGGTATATGATATTATGGGATGGAGGATAGGATAGGATAGACGATAGGATGGGGGATTGGATAGGATAGAGGATATGATAGGATAGAGGATAGGACAGGACAGAGGATAGGATAGGACAGAGGATAGGATAGGATAGAGGAGAGGATAGGATAGACGATAGGATAGGATAGAGTACAGGATAGTATAGAGGATAAGATAATATAGAGAATAGGATAGGATAGAGGATAGGACACGATAGAGGATAGGATAGGATAGAGGATAGGATAGGATAGGATGGAGGATAGGATAGGATAGAGTATAGGATAGGATAGAGAATAGAATACGATAGAGGATAGGATAGGATAGAGGATAGGATAGTATAGAGAATAGAATAGGATAGAGGATAGGATAGGATTGAGGATAGGATAGGATAGATGATAGGATAGAGGATTGGATGGGATAGAGGATACGATACGATAGAGGATAAGATAGGATAGAGGGTAGGATAGAGAATTGGATGGCATAGAGGATACGATACGATACAGGATAGGATAGGATAGAGGATAGGATAGGATAGAGGATAGGATAGGATAGACGATAGGATAGGGGATTGGATAGGATAGAGGATATGATAGGATAGAGGATAGGATAGGATAGAGGATAGGATAGGATAGAGGATAGGATAGGACAGAGGATAGGATAGGATAGAGGATAGGATAGGGTAGAGGATAAGATACGATAGAGGATAGGATAGGATAGAGTACAGGATAGTATAGAGGATAAGATAATATAGAGAATAGGATAGGATAGAGGATAGGACAGGATGGAGGATAGGATAGGATAGAGTACAGGATAGTATAGAGGATAAGATAATATAGATAATAGGATAGGATAGAGGATAGGACAGGATAGAGGATAGGATAGGATAGAGGATAGGATAGGATGGAGGATAGGATGGAGGATAGGATAGGATAGAGGATAGGATAGGATAGAGGATAGGATAGTATAGAGAATAGAATAGGATAGAGGATAGGATAGGATTGAGGATAGGATAGGATAGATGATAGGATAGAGGTTTGGATAGGATAGAGGATACGATACGATAGAGGATAGGATAGGATAGATGATAGGATAGGATAGAGGATAGGATAGGATAGAGGATATGATAAGATAGGATAGAGGATAGGATAGGATAGAGGATAGGACAGGATAGAGGATAGGATAGGATAGAGGATAGGATAGGATAGGATGGAGGATAGGATAGGATAGAGTATAGGATAGGATAGAGAATAGAATACGATAGAGGATAGGATAGGATAGAGGATAGGATAGTATAGAGAATAGAATAGGATAGAGGATAGGATAGGATTGAGGATAGGATAGGATAGATGATAGGATAGAGGATTGGATGGGATAGAGGATACGATACGATAGAGGATAGGATAGCATAGAGGGTAGGATAGAGAATTGGATGGCATAGAGGATACGATACGATACAGGATAGGATAGGATAGAGGATAGGATAGGATAGAGGATAGGATAGGATAGAGGATAGGATAGGATAGAGGATAGGATAGGATAGAGGATAGGATAGGATAGAGGATAGGATAGGATAGAGGATAGGATAGGATAGAGGATAGGATAGGATAGAGGATAGAATAGGATAGAGGATAGGATAGGATAGAGGATAGGATAGGATAGAGGATAGGATAGGATAGAGGATAGGATAGGATAGAGGATAGGATAGGATAGAGGATAGGATAGGATAGAGGATAGGATAGGATAGACGATCGGATAGGGGATTGGATAGGATAGAGGATATGATAGGATAGAGGATAGGATAAGATAGAGGATAGGATAGGATAGAGGATAGGATAGGACAGAGGATAGGATAGGATAAAGGATAGGATAGGGTAGAGGCTAAGATACGATAGAGGATAGGATAGGATAGAGTACAGGATAGTATAGAGGATAAGATAATATAGAGAATAGGATAGGATAGAGGATAGGACAGGATGGAGGATAGGATAGGATAGAGTACAGGATAGTATAGAGGATAAGATAATATAGAGAATAGGATAGGATAGAGGATAGGACAGGATAGAGGATAGGATAGGATAGAGGATAGTATAGGATGGAGGATAGGATGGAGGATAGGATAGGATAGAGGATAGGATAGGATAGAGGATAGGATAGTATAGAGAATAGAATAGGATAGAGGATAGGATAGGATTGAGGATAGGATAGGATAGATGATAGGATAGAGGTTTGGATAGGATAGAGGATACGATACGATAGAGGATAGGATAGGATAGATGATAGGATAGGATAGAGGATAGGATAGGATAGAGGATATGATAAGATAGGATAGAGGATAGGATAGGATAGAGGATAGGACAGGATAGAGGATAGGATAGGATAGAGGATAGGATAGGATAGGATGGAGGATAGGATAGGATAGAGTATAGGATAGGATAGAGAATAGAATACGATAGAGGATAGGATAGGATAGAGGATAGGATAGTATAGAGAATAGAATAGGATAGAGGATAGGATAGGATTGAGGATAGGATAGGATAGATGATAGGATAGAGGATTGGATGGGATAGAGGATACGATACGATAGAGGATAGGATAGCATAGAGGGTAGGATAGAGAATTGGATGGCATAGAGGATACGATACGATACAGGATAGGATAGGATAGAGGATAGGATAGGATAGAGGATAGGATAGCATAGAGGGTAGGATAGAGAATTGGATAGCATAGAGGATACGATACGATACAAGATAGGATAGGATAGAGGATAGGATAGGATAGAGGATAGGATAGGATAGAGGATAGGATAGGATAGAGGATAGGATAGGATAGAGGATAGGATAGGATAGAGGATAGGATAGGATAGAGGATAGGATAGGATAGAGGATAGGATAGGATAGACGATAGGATAGGGGATTGGATAGGATAGAGGATATGATAGGATAGAGGATAGGATAAGATAGAGGATAGGATAGGACAGAGGATACCATACGATAGAGGATATGCTAGGATAGACGGTAGGATAGAGAATTGGATAGGATAGAGGATACGATACGATAGAGGATAGGATAGGGTATATGATATTATGGGATGGAGGATAGGATAGGATAGACGATAGGATGGGGGATTGGATAGGATAGAGGATATGATAGGATAGAGGATAGGACAGGACAGAGGATAGGACAGGATGGAGGATAGGATAGGATAGAGGATAGGATAGGATAGAGGATATGATAAGATAGGATAGAGGATAGGATAGGATAGAGGATAGGACAGGATAGAGGATAGGATAGGATAGAGGATAGGATAGGATAGGATGGAGGATAGGATAGGATAGAGTATAGGATAGGATAGAGAATAGAATACGATAGAGGATAGGATAGGATAGAGGATAGGATAGTATAGAGAATAGAATAGGATAGAGGATAGGATAGGATTGAGGATAGGATAGGATAGATGATAGGATAGAGGATTGGATGGGATAGAGGATACGATACGATAGAGGATAGGATAGCATAGAGGGTAGGATAGAGAATTGGATGGCATAGAGGATACGATACGATACAGGATAGGATAGGATAGAGGATAGGATAGGATAGAGGATAGGATAGCATAGAGGGTAGGATAGAGAATTGGATGGCATAGAGGATACGATACGATACAGGATAGGATAGGATAGAGGATAGGATAGGATAGAGGATAGGATAGGATAGAGGATAGGATAGGATAGAGGATAGGATAGGATAGAGGATAGGATAGGATAGAGGATAGGATAGGATAGAGGATAGGATAGGATAGAGGATAGGATAGGATAGAGGATAGGATAGGATAGAGGATAGGATAGGATAGAGGATAGGATAGGATAGACGATAGGATAGGGGATTGGATAGGATAGAGGATATGATAGGATAGAGGATAGGATAAGATAGAGGATAGGATAGGACAGAGGATACCATACGATAGAGGATATGCTAGGATAGACGGTAGGATAGAGAATTGGATAGGATAGAGGATACGATACGATAGAGGATAGGATAGGGTATATGATATTATGGGATGGAGGATAGGATAGGATAGACGATAGGATGGGGGATTGGTTAGGATAGAGGATATGATAGGATAGAGGATAGGACAGGACAGAGGATAGGATAGGACAGAGGATAGGATAGGATAGAGGAGAGGATAGGATAGACGATAGGATACGATAGAGTACAGGATAGTATAGAGGATAAGATAATATAGAGAATAGGATAGGATAGAGGATAGGACACGATAGAGGATAGGATAGGATAGAGGATAGGATAGGATAGGATGGAGGATAGGATAGGACGGAGGATAGGATAGGATAGAGTATAGGATAGGATAGAGAATAGAATACGATAGAGGATAGGATAGGATAGAGGATAGGATAGTATAGAGAATAGAATAGGATAGAGGATAGGATAGGATTGAGGATAGGATAGGATAGATGATAGGATAGAGGATAGGATGGGATAGAGGATACGATACGATAGAGGATAGGATAGGATAGAGGGTAGGATAGAGAATTGGATGGCATAGAGGATACGATACGATACAGGATAGGATAGGATAGAGGATAGGATAGGATAGAGGATAGGATAGGATAGAGGATAGGATAGGATAGACGATAGGATAGGGGATTGGATAGGATAGAGGATATGATAGGATAGAGGATAGGATAGGATAGAGGATAGGATAGGATAGAGGATAGGATAGGACAGAGGATAGGATAGGATAGAGGATAGGATAGGGTAGAGGATAAGATACGATAGAGGATAGGATAGGATAGAGTACAGGATAGTATAGAGGATAAGATAATATAGAGAATAGGATAGGATAGAGGATAGGACAGGATAGAGGATAGGATAGAATAGAGGATAGGATAGGATGGAGGATAGGATGGAGGATAGGATAGGATAGAGGATAGGATAGGATAGAGGATAGGATAGTATAGAGAATAGAATAGGATAGAGGATAGGATAGGATTGAGGATAGGATAGGATAGATGATAGGATAGAGGTTTGGATAGGATAGAGGATACGATACGATAGAGGATAGGATAGGATAGATGATAGGATAGGATAGAGGATAGGATAGGATAGAGGATATGATAAGATAGGATAGAGGATAGGATAGGATAGAGGATAGGACGGGATAGAGGATAGGATAGGATAGAGGATAGGATAGGATAGGATGGAGGATAGGATAGGATAGAGTATAGGATAGGATAGAGAATAGAATACGATAGAGGATAGGATAGGATAGAGGATAGGATAGTATAGACAATAGAATAGGATAGAGGATAGGATAGGATTGAGGATAGGATAGGATAGATGATAGGATAGAGGATTGGATGGGATAGAGGATACGATACGATAGAGGATAGGATAGCATAGAGGGTAGGATAGAGAATTGGATGGCATAGAGGATACGATACGATACAGGATAGGATAGGATAGAGGATAGGATAGGATAGAGGATAGGATAGGATAGAGGATAGGATAGGATAGAGGATAGGATAGGATAGAGGATAGGATAGGATAGAGGATAGGATAGGATAGAGGATAGGATAGGATAGAGGATAGGATAGGATAGAGGATAGGATAGGATAGAGGATAGGATAGGATAGAGGATAGGATAGGATAGAGGATAGGATAGGATAGAGGATAGGATAGGATAGAGGATAGGATAGGATAGAGGATAGGATAGGATAGAGGATAGGATAGGATAGAGGATAGGATAGGATAGAGGATAGGATAGGATAGAGGATAGGATAGGATAGAGGATAGGATAGGATAGAGGATAGGATATAATAGAGGATAGGATAGGATAGAGGATAGGATAGGATAGAGGATAGGATAGGATAGAGGATAGGATGGAGGATAGGATAGGATAGAGGATAGGATGGGATAGAGGATAGGATAGTATAGAGAATAGAATAGGATAGAGGATAGGATAGGATTGAGGATAGGATAGGATAGATGATAGGATAGAGGTTTGGATAGGATAGAGGATACGATACGATAGAGGATAGGATAGGATAGATGATAGGATAGGATAGAGGATAGGATAGGATAGAGGATATGATAAGATAGGATAGAGGATAGGATAGGATAGAGGATAGGACAGGATAGAGGATAGGATAGGATAGAGGATAGGATAGGATAGGATGGAGGATAGGATAGGATAGAGTATAGGATAGGATAGAGAATAGAATACGATAGAGGATAGGATAGGATAGAGGATAGGATAGTATAGAGAATAGAATAGGATAGAGGATAGGATAGGATTGAGGATAGGATAGGATAGATGATAGGATAGAGGATTGGATGGGATAGAGGATACGATACGATAGAGGATAGGATAGCATAGAGGGTAGGATAGAGAATTGGATGGCATAGAGGATACGATACGATACAGGATAGGATAGGATAGAGGATAGGATAGGATAGAGGATAGGATAGGATAGGATAGAGGATAGGATAGGATAGAGGATAGGATAGGATAGAGGATAGGATAGGATAGAGGATAGGATAGGATAGAGGATAGGATAGGATAGAGGATAGGATAGGATAGAGGATAGGATAGGATAGACGATAGGATAGGGGATTGGATAGGATAGAGGATATGATAGGATAGAGGATAGGATAAGATAGAGGATAGGATAGGATAGAGGATAGTATAGGACAGAGGATAGGATAGGATAAAGGATAGGATAGGGTAGAGGCTAAGATACGATAGAGGATAGGATAGGATAGAGTACAGGATAGTATAGAGGATAAGATAATATAGAGAATAGTATAGGATAGAGGATAGGACAGGATGGAGGATAGGATAGGATAGAGTACAGGATAGTATAGAGGATAAGATAATATAGAGAATAGGATAGGATAGAGGGTAGGACAGGATAGAGGATAGGATAGGATAGAGGATAGGATAGGATGGAGGATAGGATGTTGGATAGGATAGGATAGAGGATAGGATAGGATAGAGGATAGGATAGTATAGAGAATAGAATAGGATAGAGTATAGTATAGGATTGAGGATAGGATAGGATAGATGATAGGATAGAGGTTTGGATAGGATAGAGGATACGATACGATAGAGGATAGGATAGGATAGATGATAGTATAGGATAGAGGATAGGATAGGATAGAGGATATGATAAGCTAGGATAGAGGATAGGATAGGATTGAGGATAGGGTAGGATAGAGGATAGGATAGGATAGAGGATAGGAGAGGATAGAGGATAGGATAGAGGATTGGATAGGATTGAGGATATTATGGGATAGAGGATAGGATAGGATAGGATAGGATAGAGGATAGGATAGGATAGAGGATATGATAAGCTAGGATAGAGGATAGGATAGGATTGAGGATAGGATAGAATAGAGGACAGGATAGTATAGAGGATAAGATAATATAGAGAATAGGATAGGATAGAGGATAGGACAGGATAGAGGATAGGATAGGATAGGATAGAGGATAGGATAGGATAGATGATAGGATGGAGGATTGGATAGGATAGAGGATACGATACGATAGAGGATAAGATAGGATAGAGGGTAGGATAGAGAATTGGATAAGGATAGAGGATACGATACGATAGAGGATAGGATAGGATAGAGGATGGGATAGGACAGAGGATAGGATACGATAGAGGATAGAATAGGATAGAGGATAGGATAGGATTGAGGATAGGATAGGATAGATGATAGGATAGAGGATTGGATAGGATAGAGGATACGATACGATAGAGGATAGGATAGGATAGAGGGTAGGATAGAGAATTGAATAGGATTGAGGATAATATGGGATAGAGGATAGGATAGGATAGGATAGGATAGAGGATAAGATAGGATATATGATATTATAGGATGGAGGATACGATATTATAGAGGATAGGATAGGGTAGAGAATAGGATAAGATAGAGGATAGGATAGAATAGAGTACAGGATAGTATAGAGGATAAGATAATATAGAGAATAGGATAGGATAGATGATAGGACATGATAGAGGATAGGATAGGATAGAGGATAGGATAGGATTGAGGATAGGATAGGATAGATGATAGGATAGAGGATTGGATAGGATAGAGGATACGATAGGATAGAGGATAAGATAGCATAGAGGGTAGGATAGAGAATTGGATGGGATAGAGGATAAGATACGATAGAGGATAGGATAGGATAGAGGATGGGATAGGACAGAGGTTAGGATAGGATAGAGGATAGAATAGGATAGAGGATAGGATAGGATTGAGGATAGGATAGGATAGAGGATAGGATAGGGTAGAGGATAGGATAGAATAGAGTACAGGATAGTATAGAGGATAAGATAATATAGAGAATAGGATAGGATAGATGATAGGACATGATAGAGGATAGGATAGGATAGAGGATAGGATAGGATAGATGATAGGATAGAGGATTGGATAGGATAGAGGATACGATACGATAGAGGATAGGATAGGATAGAGGGTAGGATAGAGAATTGAATAGGATTGAGGATATTATAGGATAGAGGATAGGATAGGATAGGATAGGATAGAGGATAGGATAGGGTAGATGATAGGAGAAGATAGAGGATAGGATAGAATAGAGCACAGGATAGTATAGAGGATAAGATAATATAGAGAAGAGGATAGGATAGAGAATAGGATAGGATAGAGGATAGGACAGGATAGAGGATAGGATAGGATAGAGGATAGAATAGGATAGATGATAGGATAGAGGATTGGATAGGATAGAGGATAAGATACGATAGAGGATAGGATAGGATAGAGGATGGGTTAGGACAGAGGATAGGATAGGATAGAGGATAGAATAGGATAGAGGATAGGATAGGATTGAGTATAGGATAGGATAGAGGATAGGATAGGATAGAGGATAGGATATAATAGAGGATAGGATAGGATAGAGGATAGAATAGGATAGGATTGAGGATAGGATAGGATAGATGATAGGATAGAGGATTGGATAGGATAGAGGATACGATACGATAGAGGATAGGATAGGATAGAGGGTAGGATAGAGAATTGAATAGGATTGAGGATATTATAGGATAGAGGATATTTATAGGATAGAGGATAGGATAGGATAGGATAGGATAGGGATAGGATAGGCTAGATGATAGGATAAAATAGAGGATAGGATAGAATAGAGCACAGGATAGTATAGAGGATAAGATAATATAGAGAAGAGGATAGGATAGAGGATAGGACAGGATAGAGGATAGGACAGGATAGAGGATAGGATAGGATAGAGGATTGGATAGGATAGAGGATACGATAGGATAGAGGATAAGATAGCATAGAGGGTAGGATAGAGAATTGGATGGGATAGAGGATAAGATACGATAGAGGATAGGATAGGATAGAGGATGGGATAGGACAGAGGTTAGGATAGGATAGAGGATAGAATAGGATAGAGGATAGGATAGGATTGAGGATAGGATAGGATAGAGGATAGGATAGGATAGAGGATAGGATAGAGAATTGAATAGGATTGAGGATATTATGGGATAGAGGATAGGATAGGATAGGATAGGATAGAGGATAGGATATGGTAGAGGATAGGATATAATAGAGGATAGGATAGGATAGAGGATAGAATAGGATAGGATAGATGATAGGATAGAGGATTGGATAGAATAGAGGATACGATACGATAGAGGATAGGATAGGATAGAGGGTAGGAACGAGAATTGAATTGGATTGAGGATATTATAGGATAGAGGATAGGATAGGATAGGATAGGATAGAGGATAGGATAGGGTAGATGATAGGATAAGATGGAGGATAGGGTAGAATAGAGCACAGGATAGTATAGAGGATAAGATAATATAGAGAATAGGATAGGATAGAGGATAGGACAGGATAGAGGATAGGATACGATAGAGGATAGGATAGGATAGAGGATAGGATAGGATATAGGATAGAATAGGATAGATGATAGGATAGAGGATTGGATAGGATAGAGGATACGATACGATAGAGGATAGGATAGGATAGGATAGAGGACAGGATAGGATAGGATAGAGGATAGGATAGGATAGACGATACGATAGAGGATAGGATTGAGGATATTATGGGATAGAGGAAAGGATAGGATAGATGATAAGATAGAGGATTGGATAGGATAGAGGATACGATACGATAGAGGATAGGATAGGATAGGATAGAGGATAGGATAGGATAGGATAGAGGATAGGATAGGATAGACGATACGATAGAGGATAGGATTGAGGATATTATGGGATAGAGGAAAGGATAGGATAGATGATAGGATAGGATAGAGGGTAGGATAGGATAGAGGATAGGATAGGATAGAGGATATGATAGGATAGAGGATAGGATAGGATAGAGGATAGGATAGGATTGAGGATCGGATAGGATAGATGATAGGATAGGATAGAGGATAGGATTGGATTGGATTGGATAGAGGATAGGTTAGAGGATTGGATAGAATTGAGGATAGGATAGGATAGAGGATAGGATAGGATAGAGGATAGGATAGGATAGAGGACAGGATAGGATAGAGGATAGGATAGGATTGAGGATAGGATAGGATAGAGGATAGGATAGGATAGAGGATAGGATAGGATAGAGGACAGGATAGGATAGAGGGTAGGATAGGATTGAGGATAGGATAGGATAGAGAATAGGATAGGATAGAGGATATAATAGGATAGAGGACAGGATAGGATAGAGGATAAAATAAGATAGAGGAAAGGATAGGATAGAGGATAGGATAGGATAGAGGATAGGATAAGATAGAGGACAGGATAGGGTAGAGGATAGGATAAGATAGAGGATAGGATAGGATAGAGGATATGATACGCTAGGATAGAGAATAGGATAGGATTGAGGATAGGATAGGATAGAGGATGGGATAGGATTGAGGATAGCATAGGATTGAGGATAGGATAGGATAGAGGATAGGATAGGATTGAGGATAGGATGGGATAGAGGATGGTATAGAGGATATTAAAGGAGAGAGGATATTATTGGATAGAGGATAGGATAGGATTGAGGATAGGATTGGATACAGGATAGGATAGGATATATGATATTATGGGATGGAGGATACGATATTATAGAGGATAGGATAGGATAGACGATAGGATAGGGGATTGGATAGGATAGAGGATAGGATAGAGGATAGAGGATAGAGGATACGATATTATGGAGGATAGGATAGGATAGACGATAGGATAAGGGATTGGATAGGATAGAGGATAGGATAGGATAGAGAATATTATAGGTTAGAGGATAGGATAGGATAGAGGACAGGATAGGATAGAGGATAGGATAGGATAGATGGTAGGATAATATAGAGAATAGCATAGGATAGAGGATAGGATAGGACAGAGAATAGGATAGGATAGAGGATAGGATAGGATAGAGGATAGGATAGGATAGGATAGAGGATAGGATAGGATAGGATAGAGGATAGGATAGGATAGACGATAGGATAGAGGATAGGATAGGATCGACGATAGGATAGAGGATAGGATTGAGGATATTATGGGATAGAGGAAAGGATAGGATAGATGATAAGATAGAGGATTGGATAGGATAGAGGATACGATACGATAGAGGATAGGATAGGATAGGATAGAGGATAGGATAGGATAGGATAGAGGATAGGATAGGATAGACGATACGATAGAGGATAGGATTGAGGATATTATGGGATAGAGGAAAGGATAGGATAGATGATAGGATAGAGGATTGGATAGGATAGAGGATACGATACGATAGAGGATAGGATAGGATACAGATAAGGATAGGATAGAGGGTAGGGTAGCGGATTGGATTGGATAGATTATACGATACGATAGAGGATAGGATAGGATAGAGGATAGGATAGGACAGAGGATAGGATAGGATAGAGGATAGGATAGGATAGAGGATATGATAGGATAGAGGATAGGATAGGATAGAGGATAGGATAGGATAGAGGATAGGATATGGTAGAGGATAGGATATAATAGAGGATAGGATAGGATAGAGGATAGAATAGGATAGGATAGATGATAGGATAGAGGATTGGATAGAATAGAGGATACGATACGATAGAGGATAGGATAGGATAGAGGGTAGGAACGAGAATTGAATTGGATTGAGGATATTATAGGATAGAGGATAGGATAGGATAGGATAGGATAGAGGATAGGATAGGGTAGATGATAGGATAAGATGGAGGATAGGGTAGAATAGAGCACAGGATAGTATAGAGGATAAGATAATATAGAGAATAGGATAGGATAGAGGATAGGACAGGATAGAGGATAGGATACGATAGAGGATAGGATAGGATAGAGGATAGGATAGGATATAGGATAGAATAGGATAGATGATAGGATAGAGGATTGGATAGGATAGAGGATACGATACGATAGAGGATAGGATAGGATAGGATAGAGGATAGGATAGGATAGGATAGAGGATAGGATAGGATAGACGATACGATAGAGAATAGGATTGAGGATATTATGGGATAGAGGAAAGGATAGGATAGATGATAGGATAGAGGATTGGATAGGATAGAGGATACGATACCATAGAGGATAGGATAGGATACAGGATAGGATAGGATAGAGGGTAGGATAGGATAGAGGATAGGATAGGATAGAGGATATGATAGGATAGAGGATAGGATAGGATTGAGGATAGGATAGGATAGAGGATAGGATAGGATAGCGGATATAATAGGATAGAGGACAGGATAGGATAGAGGATAAAATAAGATAGAGGAAAGGATAGGATAGAGGATAGGATAGGATAGAGGATAGGATAAGATAGAGGACAGGATAGGGTAGAGGATAGGATAAGATAGAGGATAGGATAGGATAGAGGATATGATAGGCTAGGATAGAGAATAGGATAGGATTGAGGATAGGATAGGATAGAGGATGGGATAGGATTGAGGATAGCATAGGATTGAGGATAGGATAGGATAGAGGATAGGATAGGATTGAGGATAGGATGGGATAGAGGATGGTATAGAGGATATTAAAGGAGAGAGGATATTATTGGATAGAGGATAGGATAGGATTGAGGATAGGATTGGATACAGGATAGGATAGGATATATGATATTATGGGATGGAGGATACGATATTATAGAGGATAGGATAGGATAGACGATAGGATAGGGGATTGGATAGGATAGAGGATAGGATAGAGGATAGAGGATAGAGGATACGATATTATGGAGGATAGGATAGGATAGACGATAGGATAAGGGATTGGATAGGATAGAGGATAGGATAGGATAGAGAATATTATAGGTTAGAGGATAGGATAGGATAGAGGACAGGATAGGATAGAGGATAGGATAGGATAGATGGTAGGATAATATAGAGAATAGCATAGGATAGAGGATAGGATAGGACAGAGAATAGGATAGGATAGAGGATAGGATAGGATAGAGGATAGGATAGGATAGGATAGAGGATAGGATAGGATAGGATAGAGGATAGGATAGGATAGACGATAGGATAGAGGATAGGATAGGATCGACGATAGGATAGAGGATAGGATTGAGGATATTATGGGATAGAGGAAAGGATAGGATAGATGATAAGATAGAGGATTGGATAGGATAGAGGATACGATACGATAGAGGATAGGATAGGATAGGATAGAGGATAGGATAGGATAGGATAGAGGATAGGATAGGATAGACGATACGATAGAGGATAGGATTGAGGATATTATGGGATAGAGGAAAGGATAGGATAGATGATAGGATAGAGGATTGGATAGGATAGAGGATACGATACGATAGAGGATAGGATAGGATACAGATAAGGATAGGATAGAGGGTAGGGTAGCGGATTGGATTGGATAGATTATACGATACGATAGAGGATAGGATAGGATAGAGGATAGGATAGGACAGAGGATAGGATAGGATAGAGGATAGGATAGGATAGAGGATATGATAGGATAGAGGATAGGATAGGATAGAGGATAGGATAGGATTGAGGATCGGATAGGATAGATGATAGGATAGGATAGAGGATAGGATTGGATTGAGGATAGGATAGAATAGAGTACAGGATAGTATAGAGGATAAGATAGGATAGAGGCTAGGATAGGATAGAGGATAGGATAGTATAGAGGATAGGATAGGACAGAGAATAGGATAGGATAGAGGATAGGATAGGATAGGATAGAGGATAGGATAGGATAGGATAGAGGATAGGATAGGATAGGATAGAGGATAGGATAGGATAGGGGATAGGATAGGGTAGAGGATAGGATAGGATAGACGATAGGATAGGGGATAGGATTGAGGATATTATGGGATAGAGGAAAGGATAGGATAGGTGATAGGATAGAGGATTAGATAGGATAGAGGATACGATACGATAGAGGATAGGATAGGATAGAGGATAGGATAGGACAGAGGATAGGATAGGATAGAGGATAGGATAGGATAGAGGATAGGATAGGATAGAGCATAGGATAGGATTGAGGATAGGATAGGATAGATGATAGGATAGGATAGAGCATAGGATAGGATTGAGGATAGGATAGGATAGAGGATAGGATAGGATAGAGGATAGAATAGAGGATTGGATAGGATAGAGGATAGGTTAGAGGATTGGATAGAATTGAGGATAGGATAGGATAGAGGATAGGATAGGATAGAGGATAGGATAGGATAGAGGACAGGATAGGATAGAGGTTAGGATAGGATTGAGGATAGGATAGGATAGAGGATAGGATAGGACAGAGGATAGGATAAGATAGAGGATAGGATAGGATAGAGGATATGATAGGATAGAGGATAGGATAGGATAGAGGATAGGATAGGATTGTGGATCGGATAGGATAGATGATAGGATAGGATAGAGGATAGGATAGGATTGAGGATAGGATAGAATAGAGTACAGGATAGTATAGAGGATAAGATAGGATAGAGGATAGGATAGGATAGAGGATAGGATAGGATTGAGTATAGGTTAGGATAGAGGATAGGATAGAGAATAGAGGATAGGATAGGATTGAGGATAGGATTGGATACAGGATAGGATAGGATATATGATATTATAGGATGGAGGATACGATATTATAGAGGATAGGATAGGATAGACGATAGGATGGGGGATTGGATAGAATAGAGGATAGGATAGGATAGAGGATAGGATAGGATTGAGGATAGGTTAGGATTGAGGATAGGATAGGATAGAGGATAGGATAGAGGATGTTATAGGAGAGGGGATATTATAGGATAGAGGATAGGATAGGATTGAGGATATAATTGGATACAGGACAGGATAGGATATAAGATATTATAGGATAGAGGATAGGATAGGATTGAGGATATAATTGGATACAGGACAGGATAGGATATATGATATTATAGGATGGAGGATACGATATTACAGAGGATAGGATAGGATAGACGATAGGATAGGGGATTGGATAGGAAAGAGGATATAATAGGATAGAGGATAGGATAGGATACAGGATAGGATTGGATAGAGGATAGAATAGGATAGAGGATAGGATAGGATTGAGGATAGAATAGGATAGAGGATAGGATAGGATTGAGGATAGGATAAGATAGAGGATAGGATAGAATAGAGTACAGGATAGTATAGAGTATATGATAGGATAGAGGATAGGATAGGATAGAGGATAGGATAGGATTGTGGATCGGATAGGATAGATGATAGGATAGGATAGAGGATAGGATAGGATTGAGGATAGGATAGAATAGAGTACAGGATACTATAGAGGATAAGATAGGATAGAGGATAGGATAGGATAGAGGATAGGATAGGATTGAGGATAGGATGGGATAGACTATAGGATAGAGGATATTAAAGGAGAGAGGATATCATCGGATAGAGGATAGGATACGATTGAGGATAGGATTGGATACAGGATAGGATAGGATATATGATATTATGGGATGGAGGATACGATATTATAGAGGATAGGATAGGATAGACGATAGGATAGGGGATTGGATAGGATAGAGAATAGGATAGGATAGAGGATAGGATAGGATAGAGGATAGGATGGTATAGAGGACAGGATAGGATTGAGGATAGGATAGGATAGATTATAAGATTGGATAGAGGATAGGATAATATAGAGGATAAGATAGGATAGAGGATATGATAGGATAGAGGATAGGATAGGATAGGATTAAGGATAGGATAGGATAGAGGATAGGATAGGATAGAGGATAGGATGGCATAGAGGACAGGATAGGATTGAGGATAGGATAGGATAGATTATAAGATAGGATAGAGGATAGGATAGGATAGAGGATAGGATAATATAGAGGATAAGATAGGATAGAGGATATGATAGGATAGAGGATAGGATAGGATAGGATTAAGGATAGGATAGGATAGAGGATAGGATAGGATAGAAGATAGGATAGGATAGAGGATAGGATAGGATAGAGGATAGGATAAGATAGAGGAGAGGATAGGGTAGAGGATTGGATAAGATAGAGGATATGATAGGCTAGGATAGAGAATAGGATAGGATTGAGGATAGGATAGGATAGAGGATAGGATAGGATTGAGGATAGGATTGGATACAGGATAGGATAGTATATATGATATTATGGGATGGAGGATACGATATTATAGAGGATAGGATAGGATAGACGATAGGATAGGGGATTGGATAGGATAGAGGATAGGATAGAGGATAGAGGATAGAGGATAGAGGATACGATATTATGGAGGATAGGATAGGATAGACGATAGGATAAGGGATTGGATAGGATAGAGGATAGGATAGGATAGAGGATATTACAGGTTAGAGGATAGGATAGGATAGAGGACAGGATAGGATAGAGGATAGGATAGGATAGATGGTAGGATAATATAGAGAATAGCATAGGATAGAGGATAGGATAGGACAGAGAATAGGATAGGATAGAGGATAGGGTAGGATAGAGGATAGGATAGGATAGGATAGAGGATAGGATAGGATAGACGATAGGATGGAGGATAGGATTGAGGATATTAGGGGATAGAGGAAAGGGTAGGATAGATGATAGGATAGAGGATTGGATAGGATAGAGGATACGATACGATAGAGGATAGGATAGGATAGGATAGAGGATAGGATAGGATAGGATAGAGGATAGGATAGGATAGACGATAGGATAGAGGATAGGATTGAGGATATTATGGGATAGAGGAAAGGATAGGATAGATGATAGGATAGAGGATTGGATAGGATAGAGGATACGATACGATAGAGGATAGGATAGGGTACAGGATAGGATAGGATAGAGGGTAGGATAGCGGATTGGATTGGATAGGTTATACGATACGATAGAGGATAGGATAGGATAGAGGATAGGATAGGACAGAGGATAGGATAGGATAGAGGATAGGATAGGATAGAGGATATGATAGGATAGAGGATAGGATAGGATAGAGGATAGGATAGGATTGAGGATCGGATAGGATAGATGATAGGATAGGATAGAGGATAGGATTGGATTGAGGATAGGATAGAATAGAGTACAGGATAGTATAAAGGATAAGATAGGATAGAGGATAGGATAGGATAGAGGATAGGATAGTATAGAGGATAGGATAGGACAGAGAATAGGATAGGATAGAGGATAGGATAGGATAGAGGATAGGATAGAGGATAGGATAGAGAACAGGATAGGATAGGATAGAGGATAGGATTGGATAGGGGATAGGATAGGGTAGAGGATAGGATAGGATAGACGATAGGATAGGGGATAGGATTGAGGATATTATGGGATAGAGGAAAGGATAGGATAGATGATAGGATAGAGGATTGGATAGGATAGAGGATACGATACGATAGAGGATAGGATAGGATACAGGATAGGATAGGATAGAGGGTAGGATAGCGGATTGGATTGGATAGAGGATACGATACGATAGAGGATAGGATAGGATAGAGGATAGGATAGGACAGAGGATAGGATAGGATAGAGGATAGGATAGGATTGAGGATATAATTGGATACAGGACAGGATAGGATATATGATATTATAGGATAGAGGATAGGATAGGATTGAGGATATAATTGGATACAGGACAGGATAGGATATATGATATTATAGGATGGAGGATACGATATTATAGAGGATAGGATAGGATAGACGATAGGATAGGGGATTGGATAGAATAGAGGATAGGATAGGATAGAGGATAGGATAGGATTGAGGATAGGTTAGGATTGAGGATAGGATAGGATAGAGGATAGGATAGAGGATATTATAGGAGAGAGGATAGTATAGGATAGAGGATAGGATAGGATTGAGGATATAATTGGGTACAGGACAGGATAGGATATATGATATTATAGGATAGAGGATAGGATAGGATTGTGGATATAATTGGATACAGGACAGGATAGGATATATGATATTATAGGATGGAGGATACGATATTATAGAGGATAGGATAGGATAGACGATAGGATAGGGGATTGGATAGGAAAGAGGATAGGATAGGATTGAGGATAGGATAGGATAGAGGATAGGATAGGATAGAGCATAGGATAGGATTGAGGATAGGATAGGATAGATGATAGGATAGGATAGAGCATAGGATAGGATTGAGGATAGGATAGGATAGAGGATAGGATAGGATAGAGGATAGGATAGGATAGAGGACAGGATTGGATAGAGGATAGGATAGGATTGAGGATCGGATAGGATAGATGATAGGATAGGATAGAGGATAGGATAGGATTGTGGATCGGATAGGATAGATGATAGGATAGGGGATAGGATTGAGGATATTATGGGATAGAGGAAAGGATAGGATAGATGATAGGATAGAGGATTGGATAGGATAGAGGATACGATACGATAGAGGATAGGATAGGATACAGGATAGGATAGGATAGAGGGTAGGATAGCGGATTGGATTGGATAGAGGATACGATACGATAGAGGATAGGATAGGATAGAGGATAGGATAGGACAGAGGATAGGATAGGATAGAGGATAGGATAGGATAGAGGATATGATAGGATAGAGGATAGGATAGGATAGAGGATAGGATAGGATAGACGATAGGATATAGGATAGGATTGAGGATATTATGGGATAGAGGAAAGGATAGGATAGATGATAGGATAGAGGATTGGATAGGATAGAGGATACGATACGATAGAGGATAGGATAGGATAGAGGATAGGATAGGACAGAGGGTAGGATAGCGGATTGGATTGGATAGAGGATACGATACGATAGAGGATAGGATAGGATAGAGGATAGGATAGGACAGAGGATAGGATAGGATAGAGGATAGGATAGGATAGAGGATATGATAGGATAGAGGATAGGATAGGATAGAGGATAGGATAGGATTGAGGATCGGATAGGATAGATGATAGGATAGGATAGAGGATAGGATAGGATTGTGGATCGGATAGGATAGATGATAGGATAGGGGATAGGATTGAGGATATTATGGGATAGAGGAAAGGATAGGATAGATGATAGGATAGAGGATTGGATAGGATAGAGGATACGATACGATAGAGGATAGGATAGGATACAGGATAGGATAGGATAGAGGGTAGGATAGCGGATTGGATTGGATAGAGGATACGATACGATAGAGGATAGGATAGGATAGAGGATAGGATAGGACAGAGGATAGGATAGGATAGAGGATAGGATAGGATAGAGGATATGATAGGATAGAGGATAGGATAGGATAGAGGATAGGATAGGATTGTGGATCGGATAGGATAGATGATAGGATAGGATAGAGGATAGGATAGGATTGAGGATAGGATAGAATAGAGTACAGGATAGTATAGAGGATAAGATAGGATAGAGGATAGGATACGATAGAGGATAGGATAGGATTGAGGATATAATTGGATACAGGACAGGATAGGATATATGATATTATAGGATAGAGGATAGGATAGGATTGAGGATATAATTGGATACAGGACAGGATAGGATATATGATATTATAGGATGGAGGATACGATATTATAGAGGATAGGATAGGATAGACGATAGGATAGGGGATTGGATAGGAAAGAGGATAGGATAGGATAGAGGATAGGATAGGATACAGGATAGGATTGGATAGAGAATAGAATAGGATAGAGGATAGGATAGGATTGAGGATAGAATAGGATAGAGGATAGGATAGGATTGAGGATAGGATAAGATAGAGGATAGGATAGAATAGAGTACAGGATAGTATAGAGGATAAGATAGGATAGCGGATAGGATAGGATAGAGGATAGGATAGGATTGAGGATAGGATAGGATAGAGGATAGGATAGGGGATTGGATAGGAAAGAGGATAGGATAGGATAGAGGATAGGATAGGATACAGGATAGGATTGGATAGAGAATAGAATAGGATAGAGGATAGGATAGGATTGAGGATAGAATAGGATAGAGGATAGGATAGGATTGAGGATAGGATAAGATAGAGGATAGGATAGAATAGAGTACAGGATAGTATAGAGGATAAGATAGGATAGCGGATAGGATAGGATAGAGGATAGGATAGGATTGAGGATAGGATAGGATAGAGGATAGGATAGGGGATTGGATAGGAAAGAGGATAGGATAGGATAGAGGATAGGATAGGATACAGGATAGGATTGGATAGAGAATAGAATAGGATAGAGGATAGGATAGGATTGAGGATAGAATAGGATAGAGGATAGGATAGGATAGAGGATAGGATAGAGGATATTATAGGAGAGAGGATATTATAGGATAGAGGATAGGATAGGATAGAGGATAGGATAGGATTGAGGATAGCATAGGATTGAGGATAGGATAGGATAGAGAATAGGATAGGATAGAGGATAGGATAGATGATACGATACGATAGAGGATAGGATAGGATAGAGGATAGGATAGGATACAGGACAGGATAGGAAAGAGTATAAGATAGGGTAGAGGATAGGATAGGATAGAGGGTAGGATAGGACAGAGGATAGGATAGGATAGAGGATAGGATAGGATAGAGGATAGGATAGGATAGAGGATATGATAGGCTAGGATAGAGGATAGGATAGCATTGAGGATAGGATAGGATAGTGAATAGGATAGGATAGAGGATAGGATAGGATAGAGGATAGGATAGGATAGAGGATAGGATAGGATACAGGATAGGATAGGAAAGAGTATAAGATAGGATAGAGGATAGGATAGGATAGAGGGTAGGATAGAGGATTGGATAGGATTGAGTATAGGATAGAGGATTGGACAGAGGATTGGATAGGATAGAGGATAGGATAGAGGGTTGGATAGGATAGAGGATAGGATTGAGGATATTATGGGATCGAGGATAGGATAGGATAGGATAGGATAGGAAAGAGGATAGGATAGGATAGAGGATAGGATAGGATAGAGGATAGGATAGGATAGAGGATAGGATAGGATAGAGGATAGGATAGGATAGAGGATAGGATAGGATAGAGGATAGGATAGGATATATGATATTATAGGATGGAGGATACGATATTATAGAGGATAGGATAGAGGATAGGATAGGATAGAGGATAGGATAGGATAGACAATAGGATAGGGGATTGGATAGGGTAGAGGATAGGATAGGATAGATGACAGTGTAGGATAGAGGATAGGATAGGATAGATGATAGGATAATATAGAGAATAGGATAGGATAGAGGATAGGATAGGATAGAGGATATTACAGGTTAGAGGATAGGATAGGATAGAGGACAGGATAGGATAGAGGATAGGATAGGATAGATGGTAGGATAATATAGAGAATAGCATAGGATAGAGGATAGGATAGGACAGAGAATAGGATAGGATAGAGGATAGGGTAGGATAGAGGATAGGATAGGATAGGATAGAGGATAGGATAGGATAGACGATAGGATGGAGGATAGGATTGAGGATATTAGGGGATAGAGGAAAGGATAGGATAGATGATAGGATAGAGGATTGGATAGGATAGAGGATACGATACGATAGAGGATAGGATAGGATAGGATAGAGGATAGGATAGGATAGGATAGAGGATAGGATAGGATAGACGATAGGATAGAGGATAGGATTGAGGATATTATGGGATAGAGGAAAGGATAGGATAGATGATAGGATAGAGGATTGGATAGGATAGAGGATACGATACGATAGAGGATAGGATAGGGTACAGGATAGGATAGGATAGAGGGTAGGATAGCGGATTGGATTGGATAGGTTATACGATACGATAGAGGATAGGATAGGATAGAGGATAGGATAGGACAGAGGATAGGATAGGATAGAGGATAGGATAGGATAGAGGATATGATAGGATAGAGGATAGGATAGGATAGAGGATAGGATAGGATTGAGGATCGGATAGGATAGATGATAGGATAGGATAGAGGATAGGATTGGATTGAGGATAGGATAGAATAGAGTACAGGATAGTATAAAGGATAAGATAGGATAGAGGATAGGATAGGATAGAGGATAGGATAGTATAGAGGATAGGATAGGACAGAGAATAGGATAGGATAGAGGATAGGATAGGATAGAGGATAGGATAGAGGATAGGATAGAGAACAGGATAGGATAGGATAGAGGATAGGATTGGATAGGGGATAGGATAGGGTAGAGGATAGGATAGGATAGACGATAGGATAGGGGATAGGATTGAGGATATTATGGGATAGAGGAAAGGATAGGATAGATGATAGGATAGAGGATTGGATAGGATAGAGGATACGATACGATAGAGGATAGGATAGGATACAGGATAGGATAGGATAGAGGGTAGGATAGCGGATTGGATTGGATAGAGGATACGATACGATAGAGGATAGGATAGGATAGAGGATAGGATAGGACAGAGGATAGGATAGGATAGAGGATAGGATAGGATTGAGGATATAATTGGATACAGGACAGGATAGGATATATGATATTATAGGATAGAGGATAGGATAGGATTGAGGATATAATTGGATACAGGACAGGATAGGATATATGATATTATAGGATGGAGGATACGATATTATAGAGGATAGGATAGGATAGACGATAGGATAGGGGATTGGATAGAATAGAGGATAGGATAGGATAGAGGATAGGATAGGATTGAGGATAGGTTAGGATTGAGGATAGGATAGGATAGAGGATAGGATAGAGGATATTATAGGAGAGAGGATATTATAGGATAGAGGATAGGATAGGATTGAGGATATAATTGGGTACAGGACAGGATAGGATATATGATATTATAGGATAGAGGATAGGATAGGATTGTGGATATAATTGGATACAGGACAGGATAGGATATATGATATTATAGGATGGAGGATACGATATTATAGAGGATAGGATAGGATAGACGATAGGATAGGGGATTGGATAGGAAAGAGGATAGGATAGGATAGAGGATAGGATAGGATACAGGATAGGATTGGATAGAGAATAGAATAGGATACAGGATAGGATAGGATTGAGGATAGAATAGGATAGAGGATAGGATAGGATTGAGGATAGGATAAGATAGAGGATAGGATAGAATAGAGTACAGGATAGTATAGAGGATAAGATAGGATAGCGGATAGGATAGGATAGAGGATAGGATAGGATTGAGGATAGGATAGGATAGAGGATAGGATAGGATAGAGCATAGGATAGGATTGAGGATAGGATAGGATAGATGATAGGATAGGATAGAGCATAGGATAGGATTGAGGATAGGATAGGATAGAGGATAGGATAGGATAGAGGATAGGATAGGATAGAGGACAGGATTGGATAGAGGATAAAATAGGATAGAGGAAAGGATAGGATAGAGGATAGGATAGGATAGAGGATAGGATAAGATAGAGGATAGGATAGGATAGAGGATAGGATAGGATAGAGGATAGGATAGGATAGAGGATATGATAGGATAGAGGATAGGATAGGATAGAGGATAGGATAGGATTGTGGATCTGATAGGATAGATGATAGGATAGGATAGAGGATAGGATAGGATTGAGGATAGGATAGAATAGAGTACAGGATAGTATAGAGGATAAGATAGGATAGAGGATAGGATACGATAGAGGATAGGATAGGATTGAGGATATAATTGGATACAGGACAGGATAGGATATATGATATTATAGGATAGAGGATAGGATAGGATTGAGGATATAATTGGATACAGGACAGGATAGGATATATGATATTATAGGATGGAGGATACGATATTATAGAGGATAGGATAGGATAGACGATAGGATAGGGGATTGGATAGGAAAGAGGATAGGATAGGATAGAGGATAGGATAGGATACAGGATAGGATTGGATAGAGAATAGAATAGGATAGAGGATAGGATAGGATTGAGGATAGAATAGGATAGAGGATAGGATAGGATTGAGGATAGGATAAGATAGAGGATAGGATAGAATAGAGTACAGGATAGTATAGAGGATAAGATAGGATAGCGGATAGGATAGGATAGAGGATAGGATAGGATTGAGGATAGGATAGGATAGAGGATAGGATAGGGGATTGGATAGGAAAGAGGATAGGATAGGATAGAGGATAGGATAGGATACAGGATAGGATTGGATAGAGAATAGAATAGGATAGAGGATAGGATAGGATTGAGGATAGAATAGGATAGAGGATAGGATAGGATTGAGGATAGGATAAGATAGAGGATAGGATAGAATAGAGTACAGGATAGTATAGAGGATAAGATAGGATAGCGGATAGGATAGGATAGAGGATAGGATAGGATTGAGGATAGGATAGGATAGAGGATAGGATAGGGGATTGGATAGGAAAGAGGATAGGATAGGATAGAGGATAGGATAGGGCAGAGGATAGGATAGGATAGAGGATAGAATAGGATAGAGGATAGGATTGGATTGAGGATAGAATCGAGGATAGGGTAGGATAGAGGATAGGATAGGATTGAGTATAGGATAGAGGATTGGATAGGATTGAGTACATTATGGGATAGAGGATAGGATAGGATAGGATAGAGGATAGGATAGGACACAGGATAGGATAGGATAGAGAATAGGATAGGATAGAGGATATTATAGTATAGAGAAGAGAATAGGATAGAGGATAGGATAGGATTGAGGATTGGATAGGATACATGATAGGATAGAGTATTGGATAGGATACATGATAGGATAGAGTATTGGATAGGATAGAGGATACGATACGATAGAGGCTAGGATAGGTTAGAGGGTAGGATAGATAATTGGATGCGATAGAGGATACGATACGATAGAGGATAGGATAGGATAGAGGATGGGATAGGACAGAGGATAGGATAGGATAGAGGATAGGATAGGATAGAGGATAGGATAGGATAGAAGATATGATACGATAGAGGATATGATAGGATAGAGGATATGATAGGATAGAGGATAGGATAGGATAGAGGATAGGACAGGGTAGAGGATAGGATAGGATATAAGATACTATAGGATGGAGGATACGATATTATAGAGGATAGTATAGGATAGAGGATAGGATAGGGTAGAGGATAGGATAAGATAGAGGATAGGATAGGATAGAGGGTAGGATAAGATATAGGATAGGATAGAATAGAGTACAGGATAGTATAGAGGATAGGATAGGATAGAGGATAGGATAGGATAGATGATAGGATAGAGGATTGGATAGGATAGAGGATACGATTGGATTGAGGATAGGATAGGATAGAGGATAGGATAGGATAGGATAGGATAGAGGATAGGATAGGATATATGATATTATAGGATGGAGGATACGATATTATAGAGGATAGGATAGGGTAGTGGATAGGATAAGATAGAGGATAGGATATGGTAGAGGATAGGATAAGATGGAGGATAGGATACAATAGAGTACAGGATTGTATTGAGGATAAGATAGGATAGAGGATAGGGTAGGATAGAGGATAGGATAGGATTGAGGATAGGATAGCATAGAGGATAGGATAGGATTGAGGATAGGATAGGATACAGGATAGGATAGAGGATATTATAGGATAGAGGATTGGATACAGGATAGGATAGTATAGAGGATAGGATAGAGGATTTGATAGGATAGAGGATACGATACGATAGAGGATAGCATAGGATTGAGGATAGGATAGGATAGATGATAGAATAGGATAGAGGATAGGATAGAGGATTGGATAGGATAGGGGATAGGATAGAGGATAGGATACGATAGGATAGGATAGAGGGTAGGA
This sequence comes from Halictus rubicundus, assembly GCF_050948215.1. NCBI lineage: Eukaryota > Metazoa > Arthropoda > Insecta > Hymenoptera > Halictidae > Halictus > Halictus rubicundus. Next base: position 294,278 of record NW_027488631.1, read on the forward strand.
TAGGATATAGGATAGGATAGGATAGAGGATAGGATAGGATACAGGATAGGATAGGATAGAGGATAGGATAGGATATATGATATTATAGGATGGAGGATACGATATTATAGAGGATAGGATAGAGGATAGGATAAGGTAGAGGTTAGGATAGGATAGAGAATTGAATAGGATAGAGGATAGGATAGGATTGCGGATAGGATAGGATAGATGATAGGATAGAGGATTGGATAGGATAGAGGATACGATACGATAGAGGATAGGATATGATAGAGGGTAGGATAGAGAATTGGATAGGATAGAGGATACGATACGATAGAGGATAGGATAGGATAGAGGATAGGATAGGATAGAGGATAGGATAGGATTGAGGATATTAAGGGATAGAGGATAGGATAGGACAGGATAGAGGATAGGATACGATAGAGGATAGGATAGGATAGAGGATGGGACAGGGCAGAGGATAGGATAGGATAGAGGATAGAATAGGATAGAGGATAGGATTGGATTGAGGATAGGATCGAGGATAGGATAGGATAGAGGATAGGATAGGATTGAGTATAGGATAGAGGATTGGATAGGATTGAGTACATTATGGGATAGAGGATAGGATAGGATAGGATAGAGGATAGGATAGGACACAGGATAGGATAGGATAGAGAATAGGATAGGATAGAGGATATTATAGTATAGAGAAGAGAATAGGATAGAGGATAGGATAGGATTGAGGATTGGATAGGATACATGATAGGATAGAGTATTGGATAGGATACATGATAGGATAGAGTATTGGATAGGATAGAGGATACGATACGATAGAGGCTAGGATAGGTTAGAGGGTAGGATAGATAATTGGATGGGATAGAGGATACGATACGATAGAGGATAGGATAGGATAGAGGATGGGATAGGACAGAGGATAGGATAGGATAGAGGATAGGATAGGATAGGGGATAGAATAGGATAGAAGATATGATCCGATAGAGGATAGGATAGGATAGAGGATATGATAGGATAGAGGATAGGATAGGATAGAGGATAGGACAGGGTAGAGGATAGGATAGGATATATGATACTATAGGATGGAGGATACGATATTATAGAGGATAGTATAGGATAGAGGATAGGATAGGGTAGAGGATAGGATAAGATAGAGGATAGGATAGGGTAGAGGGTAGGATAAGATATAGGATAGGATAGAATAGAGTACAGGATAGTATAGAGGATAGGATAGGATAGAGGATAGGATAGGATAGATGATAGGATAGAGGATTGGATAGGATAGAGGATACGATACGATAGAGGATAGGATAGGATAGAGGATGGGATAGGGCAGAGGATAGGATAGGATAGAGGATGGAATAGGATAGAGGATAGGATTGGATTGAGGATAGGATAGGATAGATGATAGGATAGGATAGGATAGGATAGAGGATAGGATAGGATATATGATATTATAGGATGAAGGATACGGTATTATAGAGGATAGGATAGGGTAGTGGATAGGATAAGATAGAGGATAGGATAGGGTAGACGATAGGATAAGAAAGAGGATAGGATAGAATACAGTACAGGATAGTATAGAGGATAAGATAATATAGAGAATAGGATAGCATAGAGGATAGGTCAGGATAGAGGATAGGATAGGATAGAGGATAGGATGGGATAGAGGATAGGATAGTATAGAGGATAGGATAGGATAGATGATAGGATAGAGAATTGGATAGGATAGAGGATACGATACGATAGAGGATAGGATAGGATAGAGGGTAGGATTGAGAAATGGATAGGATAGAGGATACGATACGATAGAGGATAGGATAGGATATATGATATTATAGGATGGAGGATACGATATTATAGAGGATAAGATAGGATAGACGATAGGATAGGGGATTGGATAGGATAGAGGATATGATAGGATAGAGGATAGGCTAGGATAGAGGGTAGGATAGAGAATTGGATAGGATAGAGGATACGATACGATAGAGGATAGGATTGGATAGAGGATAGGATAGGATAGAGGATAGGATATGATAGAGGATAGGATAGGATAGAGGATAGGATAGGATTGAGGATAGGATAGGATTGAGGAAAGGATAGGATAGAGAATAGGATTGGATAGAGGATAGGATAGAGGATTGGATAGGATAGAGGATACGATACGATAGAGGATAGGATAGGATAGAGGATAGGATAGGACAGAGGATAGGGTAGGATAGAGGATAGGATAGGATAGAGGATTGGATAGGATTCAGGATATTATGGGATAGAGGTTGGTATAGGATTGGATAGAGGATAGGATAGGATAGAGGATATGTTAGGATTGAGGATTGGATAGGAGAGAGGATAGGATAGGATTGAGGATAGGATAGGATAGAGGATTGGATCGAGGATTGGATAGGATTGAGGATATTATGGGATAGAGGATAGGATAGGATAGGATAGGATAGGATAGGATAGAGGATAGGATAGGATAGGGAATGGGATAGGATACAGGATAGGATAGGATAGAGGATAGGATAGGGTAGAGGATAGGATAAGATAGAGGATAGGATATGGTAGAGGATAGGATAAGATGGAGGATAGGATACAATAGAGTACAGGATAGTATTGAGGATAAGATAGGATAGAGGATAGGGTAGGATAGAGGATAGGATAGGATTGAGGATAGGATAGGATAGAGGATAGGATAGAGGATTTAATAGGATAGAGGATACGATACGATAGAGGATAAGATAGGATAGAGGATAGGATAGAGGATATTATAGGATAGAGGATTGGATACAGGATAGGATAGTATAGAGGATAGGATAGAGGATTTGATAGGATAGAGGATACGATACGATAGAGGATAGGATAGGATAGAGGATAGGATAGGACAGAGGATAGGATAGAGGATTGGATAGGATTGAGGATATTAAGGGATAGACGATAGGATAGGATAGGATAGAGGATAGGATAGGATAGAGGATAGGATAAGATAGAGGATAGGATAGGATAGAGGATAGGATAGAGGATAGGTTAGAGGATTGGATAGGATTGAGGATATTATGGGATAGAGGATATGAATGGATAGGATAGGATGGAGGATAGGATAGGATAGAGGATAGGATAGGATAGAGGATAGGATAGGATAGACGATAGCATAGGATTGAGGATAGGATAGGATAGATGATAGAATAGGATAGAGGATAGGTTAGAGGATTGGATAGGATAGGGGATAGGATAGAGGATAGGATACGATAGGATAGGATAGAGGGTAGGATAGGATATAGGATAGGATAGGATAGAGGATAGGATAGGATACAGGATAGGATAGGATAGAGGATAGGATAGGATATATGATATTATAGGATGGAGGATACGATATTATAGAGGATAGGTTAGAGGATAGGATAGGGTAGAGGATAGGATAGGATAGAGAATTGAATAGGATAGAGGATAGGATAGGATTGCGGATAGGATAGGATAGATGATAGGATAGAGGATTGGATAGGATAGAGGATAGGATAGAGGATTGGATAGGACAGAGGATACGATACGATAGAGGATAGGATAGGATAGAGGGTAGGATAGGATAGAGGATAGGATAGGATTGAGGATACGATATTATAGAGGATAGTATAGGATAGAGGGTAGGATAGGATATAGGGTAGGATAGAGAATTGGATAGGATAGAGGATACGATACGATAGAGGATAGGATAGGATAGAGGATAGGATAGGATATATGATATTATAGGATGGAGGATACGATATTATAGAGGATAGGATAGGGTAGAGGATAGGATAAGATAGAGGATAGGATAGGGTAGAGGATAGGATAAGATAGAAGATAGGATAGAATAGAGTACAGGATAGTATAGAGGATAAGATAATATAGTGAATAGGATAGGATAGAGTATAGGATAGGATAGAGGATAGGATAGGATAGAAGATATTATAGGATGGAGGATACGATATTATAGAGGATAGGATAGGATAGACGATAGGATAGGGTAGAGGATAGGATAAGATAGAGGATAGGATAGGATAGAGGATAAGATAGGATAGAGGATAGGATTGGATTGAGTATAGGATGGGATAGAGGATAGGATAGGATAGAGGATATGATAGAAGATATTACAGCAGAGAGGATATTATAGGACAGAGGATAGGATAGGATTGAGGATAGGATTGGATACAGGATAGGATAGGATAGAGGATAGGATAGAGGATTGGATAGGATAGATGATACGATACGATAGAAGATAGGATAGGATAAAGGATAGGATAGGATAGGATAGAGGATAGGATAGGATAGAGGATAGGATAGAGGATATTATAGGTGAGAGGATATTATAGGATAGAGGATAGGATAGGATTGAGGATCGGATAGGATAGAGGATAGGATAGAGGATTGGATAGGATTGTGGATATCATGGGATAGATAATAGGATAGGATAGGATAGGATAGGATAGAGGATAGGATACGATAGAGGATTGGATAGGATTGTGGATATCATGGGATAGATAATAGGATAGGATAGGATAGGATAGGATAGAGGATAGGATAGGATAGAGGATAGGATAGGATAGAGGATAGGACAGGATAGAGGATAGGATAGAATAGAGTACAGGATAGTATAGAGGATAGGATAGGATAGAGTATAGGATAGGATAGATGATAGGATAGAGGATTGGATAGGATAGAGGATTGGATAGGATAGAGGATACGATACGATAGAGGATAGGATAGGATAGAGGGTAGGATAGAGAATTGGATAAGGATAGAGGATACGATACGATAGAGGATAGGATAGGATAGAGGATGGGATAGGGCAGAGGATAGGATAGGATAGAGGATAGAATAGAATAGAGGATAGGATAGGATTGAGGATAGGATAGGATAGAGGATTGGATAGGATAGAGGATACGATACGATAGAGGATAGGATAGGATAGAGGGTAGGATAGAGAATTGAATAGGATTAAGGATATTATGGGATAGAGGATAGGATAGGATAGGATAGGATAGAGTATAGGATAGGATATATGATATTATAGGATGGAGGATACGATATTATAGAGGATAGGATAGGGTAGAGGATAGGATAAGATAGAGGATAGGATAAGGTAGACGATAGGATAAGAAAGAGGACGAGTTAGAATAGAGTACAGGATAGTATAGAGGATAAGATAATATAGAGAATAGGATAGCATAGAGGATAGGTCAGGATAGAGGATAGGATAGGATAGAGGATAGGATGGGATAGAGGATAGGATAGTATAGAGGATAGGATAGGATAGATGATAGGATAGAGAATTGGATAGGATAGAGGATACGATACGATAGAGGATAGGATAGGATAGAGGGTAGGATTGAGAAATGGATAGGATAGAGGATACGATACGATAGAGGATAGGATAGGATATATGATATTATAGGATGGAGGATACGATATTATAGAGGATAAGATAGGATAGACGATAGGATAGGGGATTGGATAGGATAGAGGATATGATAGGATAGAGGATAGGATAGGAAAGAGGATAGGATAGGACAGAGGATAGGATAGGATAGAGGATACCATACGATAGAGGATAGGCTAGGATAGAGGGTAGGATAGAGAATTGGATAGGATAGAGGATACGATACGATAGAGGATAGGATTGGATAGAGGATAGGATAGGATAGAGGATAGGATATGATAGAGGATAGGATAGGATAGGGGATAGGATAGGA